>NC_057805.1:436205166-436343578 GCF_018294505.1 Triticum aestivum
CCTGACACCCTGGTGATTGTAGTTTGCACGCTCATCTGGTCAAGACAGGAATATATATTTTAATTTGTTTTTTTCGAAAAGGGGGGACTCCCCGGCCTCTGCATCAGAACGATGCATACGGCCACATATATTTTAATTTGTGGTGGGTAAATGTTAGAGGTTGCAGCAAATATATTGTACACTGCGGGTCTTTCAGCCAAGTTTAGAGGCAAGCATGTGGGGCGAGTGCTATGATGTGTCGCGTCAGCTCGTACAACGAGGAGAAGCTTGATTTTACTACACGCCTTCTCCCTCACCCATGCGCGCGGTTGCTCGCAAACGAGGACAGGCTTTTGCTTAGTAGTACTTCTACAACAAGCTATCCGTCCCGCTCGCGGTGGACGGACATGCAGCAGTGGATTCGACACTGTAGAAGCAGTAGTAGTAACATCATTGTTCGTCTTCTCGAAGAGGCGAAGAGCCAAGCGCAAACCGAACGTTGCAGTTGCGAACATTGGAGCACGCATATAGCCAGGCTCTTGCATGAGATAAAATTGCTATGTGAGCCCACTATTGTACTAGTACGTACAACTACTTGCTAGTATAGCCCTGTAAACCAGAAAGGAGTATTTGCCCTTCTAGAGATTTCAACAAGTGACTAGACTACACCGAGACGGAGTACATATGGAGCAAAATGAGTGAATCTGCACCGTAAATAAATACGTACTAGTTCTATCGTTTTCCTCTCCGAGGTGCACAATATTGAGTATACTGACTAGTCTCTTTTTGACACGCATTTACGTTTTTTTACACAGTACAGACGCAAGCGCTCATATACACGCGCATACACTCACCCTATGAACGCACACACGCACGCACTATCATCTTGAGTACTAATAAATAACTTTGATGTGTCCCGTCAACTCGCAGAACGACGAGAAGCTTGCTTACTACACCTTCTCCCTCGCCAACGCGTGCGCGGTGGCTCGCAGCACAAGGAGAAACTTTTGCTTACAAGCGGTGGACGTGCAACAGTTCATTTGGTGTCAGATTGCCAGAAGTACTACTGTAGTACCAACATTATTGTTTGACTTCCGGAAGAGGAGAAGAGCCAAGCGCAAGGTCACCTACTAACCTAGTACAGTACTACTATAGCCAAAGCTGGTCCACCTTTTTAGAGCATGGTTAATAAATATAGGCGGCTCTTGCAGCGGCACATCATTTAGAGCAAGTACTCTCTTCGTAGGAACAAAGGAAGTGAAACAAAAGTTGGAGTGGATGCTAGATTGCCAATTAAAAGATGATTACATAGGAAAAAAATCCTATAGCATTCTATCCTATGAATCAAACGACCAATGTAGGAAAATTATGAGGGGGGTCTCTCCAACAGTGTTCCTGGGCTCGCACCTAACATCACGGTGGTCGAACTTGGAGTCATTCATCTGGTACACGTGGCATCTCAGATCTGGATACAAGGTGACGCGACCTCTCACTTCCTCCGCCATTTGAAGCGGCGTGCCGGTGGAGGGCTAGCATACTCCAATATTAGGTTGGCTCTATGTGATGTGGCAACTTCATATACTAACCGGATGCTGGCTATACTACTACGGTACTCACACTCCAAGAAGTGACTCGAAAACCATTCATAAATTGAGTCTATGACATGCATTCGCAACTGAAATGTACCATTCATTAAATACAACAAGTCATCAACACACAACGACAACGAGGATACATGTTGGATTATAGATTATTTCCAACAAAACATTCTAGCAAATACTAAAGTTTTCATCACACAACAAATAACAAGCAATGAAATGAACTTCAACTCAACCAATCCTCGGCGTTGGAAACACTTGCTTTGAACCATAGGTGCTCTGGGAAGGGCCAGCTATTGTCAATATCGAGAGCAACGCATGACTGATCATCCAGGCTGAAGCGGCATATATCAGGACCAGGGTAGGGAACCACCGAAATGTCCGAGGTATAGATACAGTTGCTTCTCATAAATGGTAGTAACGTTGTGTCAACAGCAGCTGGATCGCCTTTCACCATCATTGGATAGTTTGGTCCAAGGAAGAGCGAGTTTGTTCCCAGACTATCAATACTGAACCAGGGAGAAGGTGTTTGCGCTAGCACACTAGTATCCGTCCTGAATACCATGCAACGGGTGTTGGAATAGGTCAGGAGAGGGCGACCATGGGAGACAACACCTGCTTCCTCAGTAGTAACAGTCTGAGTGCACTGTATACAGACAAGAAGAGGTGATCCATCGAATTAGTTGCCAGGCGCCACTGAGTATATAAGTTCTGCTCCTCCTCATGCTCGTGATCATCACCATCGTCATCTCCCCCTTGCTTATAATTTTTTCAAGTATAGGTGGTGGAATGTTCACAGGACCTTGGAAACACAAGAAGAAGGTTAATTAGTAAAGGGAAACTTGCTAACCCGCATGCATGTGGATGAAACAATTATAATTACGGTGGAAGACAAACGTACCGAAACTACGAGGATCCCATGCAAAAACAGTGCCACGAGTGGTGGCAGCAAACACAAGATCCTCGTATTCAATTGCATCACAGTACACATCCGTGTATAGAAACTGATTTTTGAGCAATATCCATCCAGTCGAACCACGAAGGACGGCAACAAGATTGTCGAAGATAGCAACAACTTGATAGTTCTTGTAATTCCAAGAGCGGTTGGGAACTCGAAAAATTGCTATCTTCAGTAGACGACAGTCACCATGATCATATTTGAACGTACGTAGATCATCTGTGTGCTCAACCTCAGGGCACTCGGAGATTTTTGGAAGTGGAATCCGCTAACGAGTGTACACATTCACAAGTTCCCACTCGCAATTGTACCCAATATAAACAACCCAATCTCCATTTGTGCCAGCCCAGGACTTACCCTTAAGCGATGGCATCTTGACATCACACGTATCATTATCAAGCGGCATCAACTTGCATAAGGCGAGGCCTCCGTCGTCCGCGCCCATGCGAACGGGCTTATAGCGAAGAAGATAAGGGAGATCAAACCGCTCATGGACCCTTGGGTTCCTTGTAATGATGTTATTAGTTTTGTCAAGAATGGGCTTGAACGAACCTGCCATGCTAGCCGAGGTGATGACGTCGCACCGATAAATGAGTTCCCCCACCATGTAATCTTTCAGATCGGGGCAAGAATAACGGGGTCGTTTCCGGCTTGTTCCCTCCATGGAGAAGACGATCGAACAGTGGCAGAAGGAAGGGTGAAGGCAAATGGAGGAGGGAGGAAGAGCGTGCGATAGCAGTTCCAAATCGAGAGGGAAAGGAGAAGAGTCAGTGGACGGTTGCCAGTTTGCCACGGTACATGAAGAGGCGCCCCGGCCTACACGTCCTTTCGGAAATTGTACAAAAGGACTCGCCGTCGTCTCATTGACATGTTGGAACGGGACCACATGTCAACGAAACATCGTGTGTAATTTCTCGTGCAAATTGCGATCTGGCCGCGTTGGCCCGAGGTGCCGCATTATTTCTCGACTTTATTTTTTTAATGGCGTGACGTTCAGTTTTGAAGCACGACTAACTGGTACTGTTTGCAGTGAAAATATAAACTACTCTACCACTACTCCACCTCTAGTACTAGTAGTATAAAAAAGATATATAGGCTGGAGCTTCAGAGCTTTCTTGCTAAGGGCTGCCCACTTGCTTCTCACACTATCACCCTCTCTCCAGATCTAAAAAAGACGGCCTCTCTCTCCCTCCTCACCGGTGGTCACAGATTCGCAAGGATCCTGTCCGCCGGGGAAGAAAAGGACGTGCAGCGTTGACACACTCGTCGTCGGCGAGCGAGGTCACGCACTGACGACAAGGCCGTCCTCTCAGACCTAGCGCCCGCGCGGGATGGCCTCCGTCCCCAAGCTCGCTGTCGTAGTGCGTGTGGAGGACGATGACCACGAGCGAAGCCACTTCCCGCCGACCCTCAGGTATGCTACCTCTTTTCGAACCATACCCTTGTTCTATTGCCCCATCTGCCATGTCGCTGCATGTGGATCTTTTTCCACTCCACCATCTTCCCAATTTGCTATCCTCTGCTCTGCTGGTCACGCAGACGAAAACCTTAATTTGCACTATTAAAGGAAACCCTACTTCATGCAGACTAATCCATGTCTGGGTTGAATAAGGAAAGGAAGGGAGACTGTACTGTCCAAGAGAGTAGGCATCGAACCCGCATCTAGGTTGAGAAGGGGAAAATCAGTAGCTAAGGAACGAGTCTCGTGTCTCTTGGTTGAAGAAGGGTAGAAAGGCATGACAACGCAATAGAGAATGACCAGGTCGATCGGTTTGTTGTCCTCACATAGGAAAAAGGTGGCTAAACATAACAAAAATGGGACGTAATCCACATATGCTGCCTGGATATTTGTTGCTCTGGGCAACCATACCTCCCTCACCACTCTATGCGTCCGTGGAGGTACATCGTACTGGTGCGCCCACTGTCCGAATGGGCCTCGCATGCTCTTAGTCTAACTTTTTTGCTGTTAGTATAACGCCAGCAGTCAAGTCAAGCAATGCTACTGCTAAAGTGATGCCACATTTAACTAATGCCGCACTCAGTCTAATGCCACCGATAAATTTAAGCAATGCCATTTAATGTCACTGGATTATTTCAGGGTTAGCTGTTGATTGTGGATGTATTAAAGATTTTTCAACTAAGGCATTCTAATGATGTTGCACAGCCAGTATACCAACGATGAAACTTGTTACTACCTTTAGATTTTTGCACTGTTAATGCTTATAGATTACATACCTTTCAGAAAGAACTATATATGCCTTTCTGACATCAGCCTCTGTTGCCTTATTTATTCCTTCAAAAAGTTGGTTAGAAACAGTCTTGCTACCTTTTCCCATTAAGAAATTGGAATGCTTATATTGTGAGTCTATGATTCAACTAGTGCCACTTTTATAGTAATCACACTTTCAATATCTATGCAAACAGGGATGCTCGAGTTTAGTGGAACTGCACAAAAAGTCCAACTGGTTCAACATTAGGAGCATGTTTTCTCCCAAACCTTTATATCCAATTGGTGGCACTATGAGCTGTTCATTAAGAAGGTACATGGTTTGCTACTATCTTGCTACTCTTTTTGTACTGTCATTAGATAGTAATACTATTGGTTTGCATGTGAATTTATTGGCAGGGTGGACCTACATTGGAGGTGCAGGACATGATTCAATGACTGGATGCTCAATTTCGGTTGTATCGATTTCACCTCTTCCATCACTGCGAACATGGATATCCTTGGTCTGATGAAGAATAGGCGCTATATTTCTGCTCTGAACAAGCAAATCAATTCAGTATGAAATTGTCCAGGGCAAAACATGACTGTATCAAATTGTCCAGTGCAAAACATGACAGATCTAAGCGGAAGAGACATGTTTAAACCGAAAATACAAGGTGGGGTATATGTTTACTAGCTGCTTGATATTTGTGCAGACAGAGATGTCTGCCCGTTGCTATTTAGCAAACACACAAAGTGACCGCAATTTTGGTTGAACTGCACAAGAGAATAGTATAGTCACTGCATGCAGTGCCATTTGAAAATAGACACAGAAAGATTGGATAGTCACTTCATGGACTGCAGAAAAGTAGTACTGTACTATTTATTGGCCAACACTAGGTGCTTCATTGCTTTGGTCTGATTATACAATGGGCATCATTTTGCCTAAGTTAAAGTTTGTATTCCGAAAATAGTCTCGCCGTGTGATCAAGAGAAGACCAAATCATATTGCAGTGGATGTTCCTCCATCATGTGTGGTTCATTCCCATGGTTCCAGCTGTTGGTGAAACCACTTACGTTTGCAAGAGGAATTGTAGACTTCACAAACAAATTTGTCATTCAGTCTGTACTGAATGTTGGCCAAGAGAAGCATCCATGTTAGTATGAAGAACATATGTTTTTTCTAGATCTTTGCTTTTGGAGCTACATATTTGTATATGATCTGTGAATCATTGAGATGCATTAACATGTTGATCTTATGTATGGGAATCGTACTAGTTGGTTTTAGTTGTGGCTGATCTTTGCTTTTGGAGCTACATATTTGTATATGATCTGTGAATCATTGAGATGCATTAACAGTTCCTTATATCTATTCCCTTAGTGTTTACAAGTTACCGATCGATCACTAGCTAGCCTACTAATGCGCTCCTGGCTGTTTTAGTTGCGACGCAAGATCCGAAGTGGCAGTTTTTTGAATAGAAATGCCTACCTCTGAAGAAACTGACAAGGTGCTCTGAAGAAAATCCCATGCGAATCTGAAGAAACTGCTAGCAAAAACATTCACAAATGCCTTATCTCCCAGCTAAAGTTCATCAATTAATGCCCTCGGCTGCGACTCGTTGCATGCTGCTCCGCGTACTGGCTGCGAGCGATTTTGAGTGCCCGCATGCAGCCGGCCGTAATTAAGGCAGCTAACTGATGCGAAAAAAGATGCGCTTTAATTGTTGCGGGCCTTTTAAATCCGTGGAATCATTATTGACAAGGAGGGAGATGATTCGAGTGCACTCGTTTGACCGTAAGGCCGGCGTGTGACCCAGCACGGACGGGACGGGCCGGCACAGTCAGAATTTCATATTCTCTAGTTTTCCACGGCAAGCTGGCGCGCTAAGCCATGCCTGCTTCATTATGCATTGAATTCCGATGACCGTCGCGCTACCTTCCGCTTGTAAGTACTGTTTCTCGGCCTTCTATGGTGGCACCGTGACCCAACTCGCCCTATCCTCATAAGCCCCCACCGGCCCGACGTTGCTCGCCACTTATCCTCGCTCTCGCCACGTCCGCCATGCCCCCGCCCGTCCGCGATAGGCGTGGCCGGAGGCGGTCACCGCCGGAACTAGTGTTCGGTTTTTCACCGGAAGGCAGACGGAGGGAGGAGGCATTCTATCGGTCTTTAGATGGCAATGCGGAGATCGAGGACTTGTTGGAGCGCGACCGCCTGGCGGAGGAGCAGGAGTTTTTGGAGTGCGACCGCTTGGCGGATGAGCAGCGTATCGCTGATTTGCGCCGCCAGCGGGACATGGAGCAGCAGCGCACCGACGCCTTGAGTCGCGAGCAGAGCGCCCGCACGTGGGCCGACTACGTGGAGGCTGGCGCCCGGCAAATAGCCCTGGAGGCTGTCGGGCACACACGCGTTTGCGACGCTGATTTTTACTACCAGCTCGTCAAGCGGGTTTCCCGCTTAGAAGCAGAAGCTTCGGTGGACCACGCCGGCATGGAAAGGGCCAACGCGCGCGAGCAACGCACCCTATCGCACCTCTGGAAAGTCCGAGGCGAGGCGGAGGACGCCGGTGCCGACGTTTAGCGTGTACCGCAGATGGCGGCCGGCATTGTCTAGTTAGCTAAGAGTAAGTTAGTACTTGTACGCTACTAGAGTATTAGTGGAAGTAGATAGTTAACTTGGCTATGATGGTTGTCAATGTGGAAGTTCAGTACTCAATATGTGGATCAGACCTGTTACTTTGCTCTGAATGTTGAACTTTCCGTTTGAACATATGGAATGGGCTATTATTTTTTTAAATGGGTTGTATTTGTCCTCCACGGGTTTAGAGGCTGACTTGTGGGCCTACCAAGTTGACGCGTACACAACTACGTGATGATTGTACGTGGAGAGGATGACAGCAGGGACCCGCCAAGGTCATGGAAGTACGCAAGCAAAGTGCCTCCTTATTTCAATCCAATAAAAATGGCTCCTCGTAATGGATTTCTGACATCTGGGTCCCATGCCATTGTCAACGTAGTCAATAAACGAGAGAGTTGCACAACGAGCGGCTGACATCAGGGACCCAGCAGCTCGCCCAGTTATTTTTGTTTTGGGTTAATTTGATAAATGCCACTCCAAATCTGGTGTTTCTAAGAAATGCCATTGCAATTTCCAAACTTTGAAAAATGCCATTTCATGCGATCCCCAGTGGCATTTTTCGAAGTCTGGAGTGGCGTTTTTCAAAGTTTGCAAATTGCAGTGGCGTTTTCCAAAGTTTGCAAAAATTGCAGTGGCATTTTTCAAAGTTTGGAAATTGCAGTGGCATTTTTATGACTCGCCATATTTGTTGTGGCATTTATCTAATTGTTTTTGAGACGGAAGCAAGGTGTTAACTAGGCTGTGCGGGGCACTCTGGCATGTCTAGATAGTCTTCTCTTTTATGTTTACCACAGATCAGCCCAGTAGTTTTTTTTCTTTCTGAAAATGGCTAGCCCAGTTTTTTTGTGATTTGCCAAGTAAGTCGCTTTGTCAGGCCTATTGGGCTGCAAATCTTTCAAGACGAGGAGAGCTTCATTCGGCTGGACGAGAAAATCGCCTATCAGTAATGAGAAATGGGCTGTACATTTTTAAAACACATCAAACCGACAATTACTTTCAAATTTCTTTTTTTGAGTACTATATCTAGAAATCCCCGTCGATTCCTCATTGGCACCTTTTCGAACACAACTGATGCATTCCAAAATAACTCTGATTCTAACATCTTTTCCCTTGGCCATGAACCTCCTTTTCTTTTTGGATTGACATTTCAAGATTTTAAATTGCATTAATTTTTATGCGTGGACAATTTGTTGGATTTTATATTGATATACATTTATTTTTAAAATCAGTTTGAATGTGACTCGAAATTTTGGGATTAAAAACAGTTCGGACCGCACCGAAATATGCAATATTTCGTATAATTTTTTAACCGTGGCCACAATATGGGCTGTAATGCTAACAAAAAGAATATGGGCTCCAAAAAAAACCTTCAGAATTAGCAAATGGGCTGTAAATTATTAGAAATAATGGCAGATGGGTTGTATGCTGTTTTCCACAGATTTGAGGCTTTCCTAAAAAAAAGGTTGACGCACAAGCAGTGACTGTTGGATGTCCATCCAATGGCCGTCGTGCTTCTTCAATCTCTGCTCTTCCTGCTCCAGCCGCTCAAACAAGCTCCAGCGGGACTGCCTGCTCCCTCCTCCCCGCGGACGGCTGTGCTGCCGCACAGGCTTCACCGCCCCACCGTACTCCCATCACTGGCCTAGCCATCCCTCTACTCACCCACACCTGTTGTTATTCTCCGGCGACGGTAGACGAACCAGTAAACCCTCGTATAGTCGTACTACCCTCTGCGTGGGAAACAACTGCCGAGTCTTCCCTGCCTCCGTGTCGTTCCCTTCTTAGGACTCGCCGTCGTCCACCGCCCTGGTGCTCCTGGCGCGGCCTGGTCAACGTGGTCAACGACCGACATGCATCTGAAGTGGACTGTACGTGGAGAGGCTGACAGCTGGGTCCACGACCGCACGCAAGGAAATGCTTCCTTATTACGCGCAAAATAATGATTCCTCCACCTGACATCTGGGACCCACCGAAAGGGCCTCTGTATTTCGCGAAAAAAATGTTACCGCTGTTGATAGCTCGGAGCCACCAGCTATATCTTCGCACGCAAGGAAGTGCGTCCTTATTACGCACACAAAAATGAATACTCCCCCTGCTAGCTGGGACCCAGTATAGTGGCAGGCTGACTTGTGGGCCTACTAAGTTGACGGGGACGGAGGGCTTTGTCAACTTAGTCAATATGCACGATTCTAGCTCCAGTGACCGTATGATGTCCATCCAACGGCCGTAGTGCTTCTTCAAGCTCTGGTCTTGTTGCTCTAGCCGCCCAAAGCAGCGCCGGTCGTGCCGCATGCTCCTGCCTCCCGTGGCCGGTTGTGCTGCCGCGGAGAACTCACCGCCCCCTACTATTCCCACCGCTGGCCAGGCCCTGCGGCGACGGCAGCCTCACACCGCAGCCGAACCAGTGAACCCTCGTACTCCTCTCCGCGCGGGCTTCCACTGCCGCATCTTCCCCGGCTCTGCATCATCCCCTTCCTAGGCCTCGCCGTCGTCCACCGCCCTGGTGCTCTCGACGTGGCGTGGTCAACGTGGTCAAGGAACGACTTCCATCGGACGTGGACGTTACATGGAGAGGCTGACATCTGGGTCCACAGACGCAGCAAGGAAGTGCCTCCTTATTACGCGGAAAATAATTATTCCTCCACCTGACAGCGGGGACCCACCGGACGGGCCATCGTATTTCACGAAAAAAACGTTTCCCCCTGACTATGGGGACCCACCAGCTACATCTTCGCACGCAAGGAAGTGCGTCTGGGCAAAAAAAAAAACGATTCGCCCCCCTGACAGTCGGGACCCACCTGGTCGAAGCATACGTAGCATTGTTATTCTGGTCGCGAACGTGTACGTACATACTGGTCGATGTAGAGGCGCGCACGTGTCGTAGTAGAGGCGCGCACATAGCATGTACACGTACGTACAGCGGCCAGTGTGCAAGAAAGAAAATACGGCCACGTACGTACATACGGGCAGGGTCTCGAACGCCTACTCACGCATACGTACGGCCAGGGCTCGTGTACATGGCTGGGTCGGAACGGAGAAACAACATCGTCGTCGTGTTCATGGGGAGCCAACCGGCTGGGTCGGAACGGAATGCGTCGTCGTGTTCATCGGGAGGGCTTGGACGGAACAACCGATGGAAACGAGGCCTGGCGTACCGTAGAACGGAGGAAACGGCCTTGAGTTCGACCGGCCACGTTTGAAACGGGATCCTGTTCATCGGGAGGGGTCTGGCGTATCGCAAAACGGAGGAAACGGACCTCCTACGGTCGAAATGGGGGTCCTGTTGATCGGGAGGGGTGTGGCGTACCGCAAAACGGAGGAAACGGACTTGTGTTGGAGCGCTACGGTCGAAACGGGGGTCCTGTTGATCGGGAGGGGTGTGGCATACCGCAAAACAGGACTCCACGGGACACTGTTCATCTCCACCGTCGACCCCCTCCAGCCTCCACGGGCTACTGTTCATCCACCGTCGACCTCCTCCAGCCTCCACCTGCGACTTTTTATCCACGTGCTCCTGTTCATCCAGCCTCCACCACGCGCTACTCCACCGGCTACTGTTCAACCAGCCCTCTCCACGGGCTCCTGTTCAACCACTCCTCCACGGGCTACTGTTCATCTAGCCCTCCACCTTCTACTGTTCATTCTGCCCTCCACGGGGTGGTCCTGTTCATCCTGCCCTCCATGGGGTCCTGTTCATCTAGCCCCAACCGGCTCGATTGATCGGGGTCCTGTTCATCCAGAGGCAACACCACGGGGTCCTGTTCATCCACCCCCACCGGGAACTGTTCATCCAAACCCCCCCAGCAACACTCACTATTCATCCAGAGGCAGCATCGATCGGCTTCAGTTAGCAGCAGTAGCGAAGGAATCGCTCGATCGGGTTCAGTTAACAGCCATCGATCGATCGCTCGGGTTCAGTAACGCGTAGCTTGCAGTGCAATCACTCGGGTTCAGTTAGAGCCCAACGCCTCGCTCGGGTTCAGTTAGAGCCAACGCCTCGCACACACGCGCGTACGTGTACGAGAGAAATGCGCATCGCTCGGCCCCTGACCTCCCACAGTAACCGGGAACTCCCCGAAATTTTCCTCGCCCTCGCTTCTACCACGGTTTTTTCTGTCATGGACGGCCCAAAGAATATCATGCAGTTGCGTCTCCGGCCCGCCCAGGACGAAAAGCCCATTTTCGGTCATGATTTTTTGTCATAGAAGTAGGAGTCCACCACATCTATGATGATACCGGGTTTTGTCACAATTATCGTCATAAAAGTGTCATATGTATGACAGAATTTTTTTTCGTTCGGCCCAAAATGTCACGGATGTGTCTTTTTTTGTAGTGTAGGGGGTCCTAGCCCAACCAGACTAATGTATGGGCCGGACTACCAGCTCAGTAAGGAAGGAAGACTCCGGAGGCCTTCCATATTGCGGACATACACCCATTTATACATTCATCATACCCCTAGGGTTAGACCACAACTCACGATCTTGAGGTAGATATCCTCTGTACCTTGATACTTCCATAATATAAGAAAGAGTAGGACGTAGGGTTTTACCCCCATCCTCCATAGAGAGGGCCCGAACCTAGGTAAACTTCGTGTGTGTTCTCTCTTGTTACCCATCGATCCGATCTAACAGCTCGGGCCCCTACCCAAGATCTGCCGATTTTGACACCAGCATTGGTGCTTTCATTAAGAGCTCATTGTCGGATTGCCAAGGGTCGATGGCCTCGCTAATCGATGATCGAAATTCCCTCAACGCCATAGGCCTATCAACGACTCTTGCCAATGGGCCGCCTGATGGCCCGCCGGATCCAGAGTCACGCTCCCCCTTTGAGGTGATAGAGCATGACCAGGAAGCTTGGAGATTTATACTCCCTTCTTGAGCTTGGCTGACGAAACCCAATTCAAAGGAACCTCGGATCCGAACTCCCCTACGGGGTCCTGGACTAAGGGGTCCTCGGGCATCCGGCATGTTATCCATGGGCCGGACTGATGGGCTGTGAAGACATGAAGGCCGAAGACTGTACCCGTGTCCAGATTGGACTCTCCTTGGCGTGGAAGGCAAGCTTGGCGACCAAATATGAAGATTCCTTCCTATGTAACCGACTCTATGTAACCCTAGATCCCCTCGGTGTTTATATAAACCGGAGGGTGTAGTCCGGAAAGGATATACTCATTACCATAGTCATACAGGCTAGACTTCTAGGGTTTAGCCATTACGATCTCGTGGTAGATCAACTCTTGTAACACCCATATTCATCAAGATCAATCAAGCAGGAAGTAGGGTATTACCTCCATAGAGAGGGCCCGAACCTGGGTAAACATCGTGTCCCCTGTCTCCTGTAACCATTGATCCTAGACGCACAGTTCAGGACCCCCTACCCGAGATCCGCCGGTTTTGACACCGACATTGGTGCTTTCATTGTGAGTTCCGTTGTGCCGTCGACGAAAGGTTCGATGGCCCCTTCAATCGTCGAGAGTGACGCCGTCCAAGGAGAAACCTTCCTCCCCAGACAGATCTTCGTGTTCGGCGGCTTCGTACTGTGGGCCAACTCGCTTGGCCATCTGGAGCAGATCGATAGCTATGCCCCTGGCTATCAGGTCAAATTCAGAAGCTTGAACTACGTCGCGGACGTCCGCGGAGACCGGATCTTCGACGGATTCGAGAGCGCGACGATCGCTCCCCCTCGCTCCGATGAACATGACCTAAATCTGTCATTAGATCACATCCAGGAGATGGTTCCTGCTGCTGCAACGGCCTTAGAACCGGAGCAGATCGTGCCATCCGAGGCCATAGAGTCCGCGGCGTTGGGGCCACACACATACTCGACACCCTGTAATATTTGCGTCAACGGAACTCCGGACTCGTCTCCGGCTATAAGTTCCGGACCATGTACGCCTGCGGACACCGAGCTGGATCTGTTATCGATTTTCGAATTCAGCGCCGCAGATATCTTCCAGCACTCACCTTTGGGTGACGTGCTAAACTCTTTAAAGAATTTGTCCTTGGAGAAGGACTCACAGTCGAACTATGTTTGGTTCGATGTAGAGGCTGACGGTGGGGAATTTTTCTTCCCACCCGCCACCCACTTCATAGCCACTGTCCATGACTTAACCGACGTGCTTGATAATGGCTCCGAAGACATCGACGGTATGGACGACGATGCCGACAAGGAGCAAGGCCAAGACCCGCCATTCACTGGACGTTGGACGACCACCTCTTCGTACGATGTGTACATGATTGACACGCCTAAAAAAGCTAGCGACGATGACAAAGAAGATCCAGTTGCGAACAAACCTTATGAGACACAGTCCAAGCGCCGGCGCCCTAAACGCCATTCTAAGCCTCGTCGCTCAAAAGATGGCAACACTGGCACCAGAGAAAATAGTACTCCGGGCGACGCCGAAAACAATGAAGACCTTGTTGGAGTAGCATCCGAACAAGAGGAACAAGACAACGGGCAAGTTAACCCTGATAAACAGGCCATGCCCAATGACCCGGATGACGATAGTTATCGTCCAGTCTCCGAGGATGAGGAGAGCCTCGGCAGCGAGGATTTCATCATGCCTGAGGTACCCCTCGAGCAGGAACGCTTCAAGCGCCAGCTAATAGCTACTGGTAGAAGCCTGAAGAAAAAGCAGCAGCAACTCCAAGCCGATCAAGACCTACTCATTGACAGATGGACCGATGTCTTGGCAGCCGAAGAATACGGCCTCAAGTGCCCAGCCAAGAGTTACCCGAAGTGCAGACTGCTACCTGAGTTCGATGAGGAGGCACCAGATCTCATACCTCCCTCGCGCAATGCGGAACGACCACCACGTGGTCGGGATAGTGCGGCGTGTTGGGTATCGTTGCAGAAATTAAAAATTTTCTACGCATCACCAAGATCAATCTATGGAGTTTACTAGCAACGAGAGGGGAGTGCATCTTCATACCTTTGAAGATCGCGATGCGGAAGCGTTGCAAGAATGCGGTCGGTGGAGTCGTACACGAAGCGATTCAGATCGCGACCGAGTCCGATCTAAGCACCGAACAACGGTGCCTCCGCGTTCAACACACGTGCAGCCCGGTGACGTCTCCCGCGCCTTGATCCAGCAAGGGAGAGGGAGAGGTTCGGGAAGACTCCGTCCAGCAGCAGCACGACGGCGTGGTGGTGGTGGAGGAGCGTGGCACTCCAGCAGGGCATCGCCAAGCACTGCGAGAGACGAGGAGGGAGAGGGGTAGGGCTGCGCCAAGAGAGAGGGAGACTCGTGTCTCTGGCAGCCCCAAAACCCGCACTATATATAGGTGAAGGGGAGGGGGGCGGCCCCCTAGATCCATCTAGAGGGGGGGGGGGGGCGGCGGCCCCTCGGGGGGGCGGGGGGGGCAGCGGCCCCCTTAGGGTTTCCAACTAGGGGGGCGCCTGCCTCGGGGGGGGGGGGCAGCGGCCCCCTAGGGTTTCCAACCCTAGGCGCCTTGGGCCCTTGGGGCGGGGGGCGCACCAAGCCACTAAGGGGCTGGTTCCCACCCAACTACAGCCCATTAGGTCCTTCGGGGCAGGTGGACCCTCCCGGTGGACCCCCGGAACCCCTTCGGTGGTCCCGGTACAATACCGATAAACCCCGAAACCTTTCCGGTGACCGAAACTGGACTTCCCATATATAAATCTTCACCTCCGGACCATTCCGGAACTCCTCGTGACATCCGGGATCTCATCCGGGACTCCGAACAACATTCGGTAACCACTTACATCTATTCCCTATAACCCTAGCATCATCGAACCTTAAGTGTGTAGACCCTACGGGTTCGGGAACTATGCAGACATGACCGAGACATCTCTCCGGCCAATAACCAACAGCGGGATCTGGATACCCATGTTGGCTCCCACATGTTCCACGATGATCTCATCGGATGAACCACGATATCAAGGATTCAATCAATCCCGTATATGATTCCCTTTGTCTACCGATATAGCACTTGCCCGAGATTCGATCGGTATACCGATACCTTGTTCAATCTCGTTACGGCAAGTCTCTTTACTCGTTCCGTAACACATCATCCCGTGACCAACCCCTTAGTCACATTGAGCTCATTACAATGATGTGTTACCGAGTGGGCCTAGAGATACCTCTTCGTCATACGGAGTGACAAATCCCAGTCTCGATTCGTGCCAACCCCACAGATACTTTTCGGGATACCCGTAGTGTACCTTTATAGCCACCCAGTTACGTTGTGACGTTTGGCACACCCAAAGTACCCTTACGATATCCGGGAGTTGCACAATCTCATGGTCTAAGGAAAAGATACTTGACATTAGAAAAGCTTTAGCAGACGAACTACACGATCTTGTGCTATGCTTAGGATTGGGTCTTGTCCATCAAATCATTCTCCTAATGATGTGATCCCATTATCAATGACATCCAATGTCCATGGTTAGGAAATTGTAACCATCTATTGATCAACGAGCTAGTCAACTAGAGGCTCACTAGGGACATGTTGTGGTCTATGTATTCACACATGCATTACGATTTCCGGATAACACAATTATAGCATTAACAATAGACAATTAAAATGAACAAGGAAATATAATAATAACCATTTTATTATTGCCTCTAGGGCATATTTCCAACACGGCGGACCGACCACCCCGCGGTCGGGATAAAACGGCAACTCAGGCCGAACAAGAGCCCGCCCCACCACCTCGTAAAAACAGAGACAGAACAGCTCGGGACAATACATACGACCTTCGGCAGGACCTGGACAGTAGAGCAGGACACACGAGATCAATCTATGGATCACGAGGACGCTTCCCAACTCGGGATGACGGCTACCTATTCGGACGTGACAAACCTAGTCACCCTCGGGCCGATAACCGCAGACGGACTTCATCGGAGGTGCGCCGAGACGCGGCCCGATATAGAGGCGCCGCACACCCCCTCTGCTTCATAGATGAAGTACTGGATCACGAATTCTTCGAGGGGTTCAAGCCCGTCAATATCGAATCATACGACGGAACAACCAATCCTGCAGTATGGATCGAGGATTTTATTCTACACATTCATATGGCCCGAGGAGACAACCTCCACGCCATCAAATACCTCCCGCTAAAACTAAAAGGGCCAGCTAGACACTGGTTAAATAGCCTGCCCGAGAATTCCATCGGCAGTTGGGAGGACTTGGAAGAAGCTTTTCTTGACAACTTCCAAGGTACTTATGTCCGGCCACCAGACGCTGATGACTTAAGTCATATAGTTCAACAACCTGGAGAATCAGCCAGAAAATTCTGGACTAGGTTCCTAACCAAAAAGAACCAGATCGTTGATTGTCCGGATGCCAAAGCCCTAGCGGCCTTCAAACACAGCATCCGTGACGAATGGCTTGCCCGCCACCTCGGCCAAGAAAAGCCGAAATCCATGGCAGCCCTCACGGCGCTTATGACTTGCTTTTGAGCGGGAGAGGACAGCTGGCTGGCTCATAGCAAAAACACAGCCAACGAGGCAGGCCCCTCCGAGGCCAAGAACAGCACCGGCAAGCTCCGGCGCAATAGACACAAACGCCAAAGCAATGGCGATAATACCGATGACACTACAGTTAACGCCGGATTCAGCGGCTCCAAGTCCGGCCAGCGGAAAAAGCCCTACAAAAGGAACAATGAGGGACCATCCAGCTTGGACCGCATACTCGACCGTTTGTGCCAGATACATGGCACCCCAGACAAACAAGCCAATCATACCAACAGAGATTGTTGGGTTTTTAAACACGCTGGCAAGTTAAATGCCGAGAACAAGGAAAAGGGATAACAAAGCAAGGACGAGGACGAAGAGACCCGGCAGCCGAACACTGGGGGGCAGAAGAAATTTCCCCCTCAAGTCAAAACGGTGAACACGATATACGCTACACACATCCCCAAAAGGGAGCGCAAGTGAGCGCTCAGGGATGTCTACGCGGTAGAGCCAGTTGCCCCAAAATTCAATCCGTGGTTGTCATTCCCGATCACCTTCGATCATCGAGATCATCCAACTAGTAGCCGCCATGGTGGTTCGGCCGCACTGGTCCTCGACCCAATCATCGACGGATTTCACCTAACACGAGTCCTAATGGACGGTGGGAGCAGCCTCAACCTGCTCTATCAGGATACAGTGCGCAAAATGGGCATTAATCCCTCACGAATCAAGCCCACAAAGACTACCTTTAAAGGAGTCATACCAGGCGTAGAGGCCCGTTGTACGGGCTCAATCACGCTGGAAGTGGTCTTCTGTTCTCCGGACAACTTCCAAAGCGAAGAGTTAATCTTCGATATCGTCCCCTTCCGCAACGGCTACCACGCACTGCTTGGACGAACTGCGTTTGCTAGATTCAATGCAGTGCCACACTATGCTTATCTCAAGCTCAAGATGCCCGGTCCACGCGGCGTCATAACAGTCAATGGAAATACTAAACACTCCCTCCGAACAGAGGAGCACACAGCCGCCCTAGCAGCAGAGCTACAGAGCGGCCTTCTCAAGCAGAACTGTAATCCGGCTGCCGAGCCCCTGGACATCACTAAGAGAGTACGGACCACACTGCAACAGGACGGTTCGGCTCGTCAAGAGCTCGACTAGCAATTCGGCCTCCGTCCCGGTCCTGATGAGGTAGCCACGTCCGCACCACGCGTACATAATTACGCACTCAAGATCCCATGGGCATCGACGGAGGCACAGCTAGCTTGTAGTTCGGCTACACCGATCCCGGACTCACTGGTATCTATACTATTTTCTTTTTCCCTCTTCTTCAGGTATCTTTTATACAGGCCTCCTCTGATGGCCCGACTACCGGTCTTGTCAAAGGACAAGTACACCAGATTGGCGCAGAGCACAGGCATACAGGGGAAGCCCTAGAGGACAATCCAATGACTACTCTACCTGTCTTTCAGTACCCAAATGCAGCTCTCCTCTGGTCTGGCATGTTAAATAGCTGGTTGCTTATCACATTATTTGTATAAATGCGATTTGACACATTAACCCAACCATAATGGAAGCAGTTTACGGCCCAAGTCAAGGGGCCCCAGATACTACCTCTGCTCTCTTTCTGTTTTCCTTTGCCATTAATTACTTATATTCTCGCTCCCGTGCACTTTGGTATGTTCCACATTCGCTAGGGGCTTCCCATCGCCCCATAATGCGGCAACAAAGTCCAAACACTTCTAATAGATAAGTTCGGCACCCTGAATTTAGCATTACATGCATTGGCTCCGAATCATGTCTTTGGTCAATAGTTGGGTTGCCCGGCTCCTGTGCTTGCTACCCTATGTTCCGCTACATCGGCTAGGGTAGTAAAGGGAGAACTACTGCGATTGTGCCCTGGTCAAAACTGGATGAGAACCTCAGTAGAGATAGCCGAAAACTGACTGTCATGATGCGGCGAGAGCCGGTCAGCTGTTCGGAGGTCACAAATCATTGGAGATTTTTTTCCGCATTTCGCGAAGGATTGGTACTTCCCGATCAAATGCTGACAGCACTCTGGTTCGTATACCAGGGGCTTCGCCTATGTTTTATTATAAAACTCCTATGGCTAAGTGAGGGCGTTTAAGACGCATAGTCTGATTGCCTGGTTCGTTGCGCTAAACAACTCCTTCAAGGACCATATAATTGGATCAAGATTGTTTAGATTCCATCCCGAACACCTCCATACTACCTACGTGAGGGCAGAAGCCGACGACTGGTCAACCCTCAGATTCCATACAACACGGCCGCATAGGAGGAAACAATCAAAACATAACAAACATTATATTACAAACTGGATTTGTTTTCATCATACAAGGCAAAGACAAAAAAGAATGTCTTCATTCAAAAATAATGTCCTGCCCGCACTGCGCTGCTGCAAGTCGAGACCCCTCCAGGACATCCGCAAAATATCGCTCGGGTGTGCGGTGCTCCTTGCCCTTTGGCGGCCCCTTGGCCACCTCGACGGCGTCCATCTTCGCCCACCACATCTTGCAACGAGCGAAGGCCATGCGGGCACCTTCGATGTAGACTGACCACTTGACGATGTCTAGCCACGGACAAGCCTCCATCACCCGCTTCACGAGGCCAAAAAAACTGCTAATAGCTTCAGCTGGCCAAAGCCGGATTATTAAATCCTTCATGGCCAGTTCGGCCACCCTATGCAGCTCGACCAATTGTTCAGCTGATCGGCAAAGGGCACCGGATGTTCTGGTATAGCATACTGCGACCAAAACAGCTTTTCCGTGGAATTCCATTCTCCGGCTCGGAAGAACTCCGCAGCATTGGACACGCTGCGTGGCAGACCCGCAAAGGCCCCTGGGCAAATCCGAACCCGGGTTAGTAAAAGGTACTTCTTCTCCGCATACTTGCTTTGCATGTTAAAAGCCTTACCCGCTGCGATCTTCTTGGCCTCCTGGATCTCCTAGAGAGCGCCCCGGGCTTCATTCTGTGCGGCCTCTGCGCTCTGGCGAGCTTTGGCAAGTTCGGTCTCTCGAACCGACGCTTCGCGCTCCAAAGCCTCACACTTCTTCACCGCGTCCTGGAGCTCATGCTGGATCTTGCTGACCCGGGCGTTGAGCTTCTTATGGGCGGCTTGCTGCTGGACAGCCTTCCCTTCGGCTTCGGTCAAGGCATTTTTCAGGGCCTCGACCTCGGTCGCCGCCCCTACACATATTATGACACTCCTGTCAATACTCACCACTTACTCTTCTCGAATACACAGCAAGTCGTTACTCACCTTGCTTCTCGTGGAGCTGAATCTTCACCTCGCCGAGCTCGTTCTCGGTCTGCTCCAACCTCTGCTTCAGTTCAGAGACTTCGGCAGCATGCAAGGTCGCGGCCAACAACGACGCCTGCTTATTCATAAATATCAGATTAGTCTCCTGCAAAGGGTTGATCCTCTGTCCGGCCTTTCTTTCCGAATACCGGACAGTGTCTCAGGGGCTACTGTCAGCATGGGGTGTTCTCTTTCTATGTGACTTACCTCAAAACCTATCAACAGATTGTTGCAAGCCTCGTTTAGTCCGCTCTTGACGGACTGAACCATCTCGATCACCGTACCCATAAGGACACGGTGCTCGCCCACAATGGAGGTGCCTCTTAGCGCCTCCATCAGGTTATTCGGCACCCCTGGTTGGACAGGGGCCATCGGTGGAATTGGCGCACCCCCCTCCTTCGAAGGAAAGTGTGCGCCGGATTCCGGGGCCGTATCGGTCCCCGGTATCGTATTCGGCTAAGGGCCGAACTGAATATGTCCCTCCTCGTCAGTCTCCATGGGGATCTGCTCCCCCACGTGTCCGGCAGCAGAGGTCTCGCCTTGCGGCACCTCCTGGACAGCGTCCTGGGCCCCTCCCCGGCTCGGAGCGGTCCTCCAAGACAACACTATGGTGTCGTCCTTGGCCTCGGGGGAATAAGCGGGCGGCGGCGATATACTGGCCATTTCCACCGGATCCAACGAACCCCCAGATGAGGATCGCTGGATGCTGCCACGTGCCGGACTGCAATGGCACAATTAATCACGTTAAAAAAATAAAAAGGAGAGGCCGGGTACACTTATGTATGAGAGTCATAGTACTTACGATGCGGCCCAAGGCTTAGTGTGGAGGCGTCGCTCTGGACTGCTGTCAACGTCCCACGCGGTGTTGACCAGAGGGGCGCACTTCCCCTTCTTGGGCGTTCCCGCCTCTAGATTCGTGGAGGCCCCCTCTTCTTCTCCTTAGGGGGAGGGTTCTTCTCCTCCTCCTCCTCCTCTTCATCGTCATCGTCCTCAGGGACGGAGGAATGGGCTTGCTCATCTTCGGACGTCACATCCAAAGTGCCCTTGCGACGGGGGCCACTTTTGGCCCCCTTGGCCTTCTTCTCCGGCGCCTTATATGGCGCCGGCACCAGCATCTTCGCCAGGCGCGGGATGACCGACTCTTCAGGCAGTGGAGCCGGACACTGGATCCGCTTCGCTCTCTCCATCCAATCCTGAAAAAGCAATGATAAACTCAGACATCATCCTCGAAACAACTAAGTAGGGGATACATCAAAAATAACATACCTCGCTGGCAAGGTGTTTGCAATCGTGCCCACGATCTGAATCTGTGGCCGGTGGTTTCTCGTTGCCCTTAAATAGCAACTTCCAGGCACCTTCGTGAGTGGTTTCGAAGAGCCTCTTCAGAGTCTGGTGCTTCTTCGGATTAAACTACCACATAGGGCGACTTCTACGCTGGCACGGGAGGATCCGGCGAACTAGCATCACCTGGATTACATCGACAAGCTTGACATTCTTGGCTATCATACTTTGAATGCGCGTTTGCAGCTATCAGCTCATCAGGAGAACACCAGTTCGGACTCTTCTCGACCCAGGAGGCGAGTCGCATGGGAGCACCGGAGCGGAATTCGGTAGCTGCGGCCCAGGTGGTGCCGCGGGGTTCTGTGATGTAGAACCATTGTTTCTGCCACTCCTTTACTGTCTCCACGAAAGTACCTTTCGGCCAGGAGACATTTGATAGCTTAATCACCATGGCTCCCCCGCACTCCGCGTGCTGGCCATCCACCACTTTCGGCTTCACATTGAAGACTTTGAGCCATAGCCCGAAGTGGGGTTGGATGTGGAGGAAGACCTCACACACGACGATAAATGCCGAAATGTTGAGGAAGGAGTTTGGGGACAGATCATGGAAATCTATCCCGTAATAATACATCAGCCCACGGACGAAAGGGTGGAGTGGGAACCCTAGTCCGTGGAAGAAATGAGGGAGGAATACCACCCTCTCGTTGGGCTCCGGCGTGGGGACGACTTGTCCCTCGGCCGACAGATGATGGGCGATTTCCTTCGCCAAGTATCCGGCCGCCCGAAGCTCAGTAATGTCCTCCTCCTTGACAGAGGAGACCATCCACTAGCCCTGACCTCCGGATCCGGACATGGTTGAGTGCTAGCTCGAGTGGAAAGAAGATAAGGACTTGAGCACTGGAGCTCGAGATTGGGAGGGCAGAGATGGAGAGAAGGTGTGGGAGAGGAAGAGGGAGTCCTTATCCCTTTATAAAGGCAGTAAATATTGAACGCCTCCCCGCTCGCCTTAGAATTCGCTTGTTCCCAAGGGCTGTATAAACGACGCGTTTGGGTTACCCATACTCGCATTGATGAAAATCCCACGATAAGGGGACGCGATCTTTGCTTTGACAAGACGTGCCAATGGCAACCGCGTCTCGGGACGTGGAGCGGCGGACACAGAAATGGTTCGGAATTATGACCGGTCGGACGTGATGTCATCCTACAAAACATTTGTCAGCGGATTGGATTCATGTAAAAACTATATTTTCTCTGTGGTTGTGTATGGTGTGTATGACATGTCCGGATACTATCATTGCGTCCGAAGACTATCTTGGAGTTCGGAAAGAAGGGAACCCGCCTTGCAATGCCGGAGACAATCTGTGCGCCGAACTCCTCGTCATTGAAGCCAAGTTCAGGGGCTACTGTGGGAGTCCTGGACTAAGGGGCCCTCGGGCGCCCGGCCTGTTATCCATGGGCCGGACTGATGGGCTATGAAGACATGAAGGCAGAAGACTGTACCCGTGTCCGGATTGGACTCTCCTTGGCGTGAAAGGCAAGCTTGGCGACCAACTATGAAGATTCCTTCCTATGTAACCGACTCTATGTAACCCTAGATCCCCCCGGTGTCTATATAAACCGGAGGGTGTAGTCCAGAAAGGATATACTCATTACCATAGTCATACAGGCTAGACTTCTAGGGTTTAGCCATTACGATCTCGTGTTAGATCAACTCTTGTAATACCCATATTCATCAAGATCAATCAAGCAGGAAGTAGGGTATTACCTCCATAGAGAGGGCCCGAACCTGGGTAAACATCGTGTCCCCTGTCTCCTGTAACCATCGATCCTAGACGCACAGTTCGGGACCCCCTACCCGAGATCCGCCGGTTTTGACACCGACAACGGGGAATAAGCACGAAATTAATCAGACAAGTAAGGCAGGTGTTTTGGACGTTGAGCCAAGTCTAGGCGCCTCCCTGATGAATGCGTCCTGTAATGGATGCGAGGGCGCTTTTAAGCCCTCCCCGATCGGGTTAGGATATTTTGTCCCACACACCTCCCACATCGAATACTGTCCAAGTAACTTGAGGCCTCCCTACTTCTGGGCCCTACTATATGTAAAACATCGTTCCGACGAGACAGTTCGGCAATTCTGGTCACGGTTCCTATCCGTTAAGAACATAATAATCAATTGCCCCGAGGCAGAAGCATTGGCTTCCTTTCGCCACAACTGTCACAACTAGGGCTTGTTAAACGCCCTCGCTCGGCGCTGAGTCCAGACATTCTCCGACCTCTCAGAGTTGGTGTCAAAATTTTGCACCATTGGAGAGACCTGGCTGACCCAGGGATCAGTATACTTGGATAGACAAAAAGTGTTGGGGAACGTAGTAATTCAACAAAATTCCTACGATCACGCAAGATCTATCTAGGAGATGCATTGCAACAAGACAGGAGAGTGTGTCGATGTATCCTCGTAGACCGAAAGCGGAAGCATTTAGTAATGCGGTTGATGTAGTCGAACGTCTTCACGATCCAACCGATCCAAGTACCAAACGTACGGCACCTTCGTGTTCAGCACACGTTCAGCATGATGACATCCCTTGAGCTCTTGATACAGTTGAGGACGAGGGAGATTTCCGTCAACACGACGGTGTGGCGACGGTGATGATGAAGTTACCGGCGCAGGGCTTCGCCTAAGCACTACGACGATATGACCGAGGTGTTAAACTATGGAGGGGGGCACCACACACGGCTAAGAGATTCTCTATTGTGTTTTGGGGTGCCCCCTGCCCACGTATATAAAGGAGGGGGAGGAGGAGGCCGGCCAAGGGGGAGGCGCGCCATGGGGGGGAGTCCGGAGTCCTACTAGGACTCCAAACCTAGTAGGATTCGGCCCCCCTCCTTCCATCTTACGGAGAGGGGAAAGGGGAAAGGAGGGAGAGGGAGAAGGAAGGGGGGGGGGTTCGCGCCCCCACCCCTTGTCCAATTCGGTTTGGGCAGGGGGAGTCGTGCGCCACCTCTTGGCCCTTCTTCCCTCTCTCCACTAAAGCCCAATAGGGCCCATTAACTTCCCGGGGGGTTCCGATAGCCTCCCGGTACTTTGACAAATCCCCGAACCTTATCGCAACCATTCCGATGTACGTATATAACCTTCCAATATATGAATCTTTACCTCTCGACCATTTCGAGACTCCTCGTGATGTCCGTGATCTCATTCGGGACTCCGAACAAACTTCGGTCATCAAATCACATAACTCATAATACAAATCGTCATCGAACATTAAGCGTGCGGACCCTACAGGTTCGAGAACTATGTAGACATGACCGAGACACGTCTCTGGTCCATAACCAATAGCAGAACCTGGATGCTCATAATGTCTCCTACATATTCTACGAAGATCTTTATCGGTCAAACCGCATAACACCATACGTTGTTCCCTTTGTCATCAGTATGTTATTTGCCCGAGATTCGATCATCGGTATCATCATACCTAGTTCAATCTCTTTACCGGTAACTCTCTTTACTAGTTCCGTAATGCATCTTCCCGTAACTAACTCATTAGTCACATTGCTTGCAAGGCTTATAGTGATGTGCATTACCGAGAGGGCCCAGAGATACCTCTCTGACACACGGAGTGACAAATCCTAATCTTGATCTATGCCAACCCAAAAAACACCTTCGGAGACACTTGTAGAGCATCTTTATAATCACCCATTTACGTTGTGACATTTGATAGCACACAAGGTGTTCTTCCAATATTCGGGAGTTGCATAATCTCATAGTCAGAGGAACATGTATAAGTCATGAAGAAAGCAATAGCAATAAAACGAAACGATCATTATGCTAAGCTAACGAATGGGTCTTGTCCATCACATCATTCTCTAATGATGTGATCCCATTCATCAAATGACAACACATGTCTATGGTTAGGAAACTTAACCATCTTTGATTAACGAGCTAGTCAAGTAGAGGCATACTAGGGACACTCTGTTTTGTCTATGTATTCATACATGTACTAAGTTTTCGGTTAATACAATTCTAGCATGAATAATAAACATTTATCATGATATAAAAGGAAATATAAATAACAACTTTATTATTTCCTCTAGGGCATATTTCCTTCAGTCTCCCACTTGCACTAGAGTCAATAATCTAGTTCACATCGCCATGTGATTTAACACCAATAGTTCATATCACCATGTGATTAACACCAATAGTTCACATCGCCATGTGACCAACACCCAAAGGGTTTGCTAGAGTCAATAATCTAGTTCACATCGCCATGTGATTAACACCCAAAGAGTACTAAGGTGTGATCATGTTTTGCTTGGGAGAGAAGTTTAGTCAACGGGTCTGCCACATTCAGATCCGTATGTATTTTTGCAAATTTCTATGTCTACAATGCTCTGCATGGAGCTACTTTAGCTAATTGCTCCCACTTTCAATATGTATCTGTGACAGCCTGGATTTGCCTTCTCTCTTTTTCCGGACTTTCATTGGCATTTGCTTTGGATTTGGAGTTTTGAATCAATTAAAATGGACTTGAACACTTGGGCCTACCCTTGATTTTCACCCAAGTGACCCATCCACCTCTAATTCACCTTTCCTTCTATAAAAAACTCCAACAAAAGCCCAAAGAATTTTTTCATAAAAGAAAAATATTCATTTTCTTCCCTGAAAATCACTTCAGAGAAGTATGCTCCAAAGCAACCCCAAGATTTATTGCTCCTGAAATCCTGAATAAATTCACAAATATTCTTTGAACCCTAGGGCACCTTCCTAAGCAAAAATATTGCATAACTTTTTGTAATATTTTTGCTATAGAAAATCATTTTTGTTCTCGACAGAATGATCACTTTGTACAGCAAGTATATTTTTGCTTGATCTTTTGGGGCTGATCTTTTCTGAGCTTGATTACCCTCCTAAGAGATTACTAAACCCCAAAGCACAACCTTTAACTCTCACTTCAATTTTATTAGTGAAGCTCACAAGTTTCTGTTCGGAAACTTGCCAGGAAGAAAGCCACTTCCACAGTTCACCTGTGACCCAGCCAACCTTGCAAATCGACCAAAACCACTAAGGACTAACTGCCAGACATGGTGTTTATGCTTAGCTCAGCCTAATGCCAAAGTTCATGCGGTTACCACGAGAGTCCAAGGGGGTAGGCATGCGGTCGACGTGCTCTGTAGTGCACCAACGTCTCTGTTGCGTGCGTGCTCGCTGCCCCGACTGCCGCACCTTGCCAAACCGCGCCCCCATCTTCGTTTGCACATCCATAACTCCACTATGGCGCTCGCCGACGCCGGAGCTCACCGCAGCGAGCATGGGCACGGCACGACCAAGGCAACAGTGCGCCTGTGCCCCTATGCTCGTCGCGTACTGCGCTCCTGTGCTCGTCGCCGCTCGTCTATCTCCGGTGCCTTCCCCCCTCTCATTGATGCCATTCATCGCCGGGCAACACTCCAGGCTCTCGATCCCCGCCTCGGCCTTGCCTATAAATAGAGCTTCCCCGAGCTCGTTTCTCTTCACACTCACATTCACCACACCTCCACGACCCCGTAGGAAGCCGCAGCCCGGCCGGGCAGGCCTCTGGCCGTCGCCCCGCCCCGAGCTTGCCGGCAATCCCCGTACTCTGCCCCCTCCTGTTGGGGAACGTAGTAATTTCAAGAAAATCCTACGCACACACAAGATCATGGTGATGCATAGCAACGAGAGGGGAGAGTATTGTCCACGTACCCTCGTAGACCGTAAGCGGAAGCGTTATGACAACGCGGTTGATGTAGTCGTACGTCTTCATGATCAACCGATCCTAGGACCGAAGGTACGGCACCTCCGCGATCTGCACACGTTCGGCTCTGTGACGTCCCACGAACTCACGATCCAGTAGAGTGTTGGGGAAGAGCTTCATCAACACAACAGCGTGATGATGGTGATGATGAAGCTATCGGCGCAGGGCTTCGCCTAAGCACTATGACGATATGACCGAGGTGGATTATGGTGGAGGGGGGCACCACACACGGCTAAAAGATCAATGATCAACTTGTGTGTTTATGGGGTGCCCCCTCCCCCGTATATAATGGAGTGGAGGAGGGGGAGGGGGGGTGACCTCCTAGGCGCGCCCCAAGGGGAGTCCTACTCCCACCGGGAGTAGGATTCCCCCCTTCCCTATTTGGATTAGGAGAGAAGGAAGGGGGAGGAAGGAAAGGGGGGCCGGCCCCCCTCCCAATTCGGATTGGGCTTGGGGGGCCTCGTTTGATCCCTTCTCCTCTCTCCCACTATGGCCCAATAAGGCCCATATACCTCCGGGGGGGGGGGGGTTCCGATAACCTCCCGGTACACCGGTAAATGCCCGATCTCACCCGGAACCATTCCGATGTGCAAATATAGTCGTCTAATATATCGATCTTTATGTCTCGACCATTTCGAGACTCCCCGTCATGTCCGTGATCATATCCGGGACTCCAAACTACCTTCAGTACATCAAAACACATAAACTCATAATACGATCATCACCGAACGTTAAGCGTGCGGACCCTACGGGTTCGAGAACTATGTAGAGATGACCGAGACACGTCTCCGGTCAATAACCAATAGCGGAACCTAGATGCTCATATTGGCTCCTACATATTCTACGAAGATCTTTATCGGTCAAACCGCATAACGACATACGTTGTTCCCTTTGTCATCGGTATGTTACTTGCCCGAGATTCGATCGTCGGTATCTCAATACCTAGTTCAATCTCGTTACCGGCAAGTCTCTTTAATTGTTCCGTAATGCATCATTCCGCAACTAACTCATTAGTTACATTTCTTGCAAGGCTTATAGTGATGTGCATTACCGAGAGGGCCTAGAGACACCTCTCCGATACACGGAGTGACAAATCCTAATCTTGATCTATGCCAACTCAACAAACACCATCGGAGACACCTGTAGAGCATCTTTATAATCACCCAGTTACATTGTGACGTTTGATAGCACACAAGGTGTTCCTCCGGTATTCGGGAGTTGCATAATCTCATAGTCTGAGGAACATGTATAAGTCATGAAGAAAGCAGTAGCAATGAAACTGTAACGATCATAATGCTAAGGTAACGAATGGGTCTTGTCCATCACATGATTCTCTTAATGATATGATCCTGTTCATCAAATGACAACACATGTCTATGGTTAGGAAAAATAACCATCTTTGATAAATGAGCTAGTCAAGTAGAGGCATACTAGGGACACTTTGTTTTGTCTATGTATTCACACATGTACTAAGTTTCCGGTTAATACAATTCAAGCATGAATAATAAACATTTATCATGAAATAAGGAAATATAAATAACAACTTTATTATTGCCTCTAGGGCATATTTCCTTCAGTCTCCCACTTGCACTAGAGTCAATAATCTAGTTTACATCGCCATGTGATTTAACACCAATAGTTCACATCACCATGTGATTAACACCCATAGTTCACATCATCATGTGACCAACACTCAAAGGATTAGTAAAAAACTAGAGCCAGTAATCTAGTTCACATCGCCATGTGATTAACACCCAAAGAGTACTAAGGTGTGATCATGTGTTGCTTGTGAGAGAAGTTTAGTCAACGGGTCTGCCAAATTCAGATCCGTATGTATTTTGCAAATTTCTATGTCTACAATGCTCTGCACGGAGCTACTTTAGCTAATTGCTCCCACTTTCAATATGTATCTAGATTGGGACGCAGAGTCATCTGGATCGGTGTAAAAGCTTGCATCGACGTAATTCTTTACGACGAACTCTTTGTCACCTCCATAACTAAGAAATATTTCCTTAGTCTTCTAAGGATACGACCGCTGTCCTGTGATCTACTCCTAGATCACTATTGTACTCCCTTGCCAAACACACAAGAAGGTACACAATAGGTCTAGTACACAGCATAGCATACTTTATAGAACCTATGACTGAGGCACAGGGAATGACTTTTCATTCTCTTTCTATTTTCTGCCGTGGTCGGGTTTTGAGTCTTTACTCAAGTTCACACCTTGCAATACAGGCAAGAACTCCTTCTTTGACTATTCCATTTTGAACTACTTAAAAAACTTGTCAAGGTATGTACTCATTGAAAAACTTAACAAGCGTCTTGATCTATCTCTATAGATCTTGATGCTCAATATGTAAGCAGCTTCACCGAGGTCGTTCTTTGAAAAACTCCTTTCAAACACTCCTTTATGCTTTCCAGAAAATTCTACATCATTTCTGATCAACAATATGTCATTCACATATACTTATCAGAAAGGCTGTAGTGCTCCCACTCACTTTCTTGTAAATACAGGCTTCACGCAAGTCTGTATAAAACTATATGCTTTGATCAACTCATCAAAGCGTATATTCCAACTACGAGATGCTTGCACCAGTCCATAGATGGATCGCTAGAGCTTGCACACTTTGTTAGCACCTTTTGGATTGGCAAAACCTTCTTGTTGTATCGTATACAACTCTTCTTTAAGAAAACCATTAAGGAATGCAGTTTTTGACATCCATTTACCAGATTTCATCAAATGTGGCAATTGCTAACATGATTCGGATAGACTAAAGCATCACTACGAGTGAGAAAATCTCATCGTAGTCAACACCTTGAACTTGTCGAAAACCTTTTTGCAACAATTCGAGCTTTGTAGATAGTAACACTACTATCGGCGTCCGTCTTCCTCTTGAAGATCCATTTATTCTCAATGGCTTGCCGATCATCGGGCAAGTCAACCAAAGTCCATACTTTGGTCTCATACATGGATCCCATCTCAGATTTCATGGCCTTAAATCATTTTGCGGAATCTGGGCTCATCATCGCTTCCTCATAGTTCGTAGGTTCGTCATGGTCAAGTAACATGACCTCCAGAACAGGATTACCGTACCACTCTGGTGCGGTCCGTACCCTGGTTGACCTATGAGGTTCGGTAGTAACTTGATCTGAAGTTTCATGATCATCATCATTAATCTTCCTCACTAATTGGTGTACGCATCACTGGAACTGATTTCTATGATGAACTACTTTCCAATAAGGGAGCAGGTACAGTTACCTCATCAAGTTCTACTTTCCTCCCACTCACTTCTTTTGAGAGGAACTCCTTCTCTAGAAAGGATCCATTCTTAGCAACGAATGTCTTTCCTTTGGATCTGTGATAGAAGGTGTACCCAACTGTCTCCTTTGGGTACCCTATGAAGACACATTTCTCCGATTTGGGTTTGAGCTTATCAGGATGAAACTTTTTCACATAAGCATCGCAACCCCAAACTTTAAGAAAGGGCAACTTTGGTTTCTTACCAAACCACAGTTCATATGGTGTCGTCTCAACGGATTTAGATGGTGCCCTATTTAACGTGAATGCAGTTGTCTCTAATGCATAACCCCAAAACGATAGTGGTAAATCGGTAAGAGACATCATAGATTGCACTATATCTAATAAAGTACGGTTATGATGTTCGGACACACCATTACGCTGTGGTGTTCCAGGTGGCGTGAGTTTCGAAACTATTCTGCATTGTTTCAAATGAAGACCAAACTTGTAACTCAAATATTCTCCTCCACGATCAGATCGTAGAAACATTATTTTCTTGTTATGATGATTTTCCACTTCACTCTGAAATTATTTGAACTTTTCAAATGTTTCAGATTTATGTTTCATCAAGTAGATATACCCATATCTGCTCAAATCATCTGTGAAGGTCAGAAAATAATGATACCTTACGCGAGCCTCAACACTCATCGGACTGCATACATTAGTATGTATTATTTCCAACAAGTCTGTTGCTTGCTCCATTGTTCCAGAGAACGGTGTCTTAGTCATCTTGCCCATGAGGCATGGTTCGTAAGCATCAACTGATTCATAATCAAGTGATTCCAAAAGCCCATCAGCATGGATTTTCTTCATGCACTTTACACCAATATGACCTAAACGGTAGTGCCACAAATAGGCTGCACTATCATTATTAACTTTGCATCTTTTGGCTTCAATATTATGAATATGTGTATCACTGCGATCGAGATTCAATAAACCATTCACCTTAGGTGTATGACCATTGAAGGTTTTATTCATGTAAACAGAACAACAATTATTCTCTGACTTTAAATGAATAACCGTATTGCAATAAACATGATCAAATCATATTCATGCTTAACGCAAACACCAAATAACATTGATTTAGGTTCAACACTAATCCCGAAAGTATAGGGAGTGTGCGATGATGATCATATCAATCTTGGAACCACTTCCAACACACATCATCACTTCACCCTTAACTAGTCTCTGTTCATTCTGCAACTCCCGTTTCGAGTTACTAATCTTAGCAACTGAACCAGTATCAAATACTGAGGGGTTGCTATAAACACTAGTAAAGTACACATCAATAACATGTATGTCAAATATACCTTTCTTCACTTTGCCATCCTTCTTATTCGCCAAATACTTGGGGCAGTTCTAGTTCCAGTGACCAGTCCCTTTGCAGTAGAAGCACTTAGTCTCAGGCTTAGGTCCAGACTTGGGCTTCTTCACTTGAGTAGCAACTTGCTTGCCGTTCTTCTTGAAGTTCCCCTTCTTCCCTTTGCCCTTTTCTTGAAACTAGTGGTCTTGTCAACCATCAACACTTGATGCTTTTCTTGATTTCTACCTTCGTCGATTTCAGCATCACGAAGAGCTTGGGAATCGTTTCCGTTATCCCTTGCATATTATAGTTCATCATGAAGTTCTAGTAACTTGGTGATAGTGACTAGAGAACTCTGTCAATCACTATCTTATCTAAAAGATTAACTCCCACTTGATTCAAGTGATTATAGTACTCAGACATTCTGAGCACATGCTCACTAGCTGAGCAATTATCCTCCATCTTGTAGGCAAAGTGCTTGTCAAAGGTCTCATACCTATCAACATGGGCATGAGTCTAAAATACTAATTTCAACTCTTGGAACATCTCATATGCTCCGTGGCGTTGAAAACGTCTTTGAAGCCCCGATTCTAAGCCGTAAAACATGGTGCACTAAACTGTCAAGTAGTCATCATATCGAGCTTGCCAACGTTCATAACGTCTGCATCTGCTCCTGCAATCGGCCTGTCACCTAGCGGTGCATCAAGGACATAATTCTTCTGTGCAGCAATGAGGATAATCCTCAGATCACGGATCCAATCCGATCATTGGTACTAACATCTTTCAACTTAGTTTTCTCTAGGAACATATCAAAAATAAAACAGGGGAGCTAAACACGAGCTATTGATCTACAACATAGATATGCTAATACTACCAAGACTAACTTCATGATAAATTTAAAGTTCAATTAATCATATTACTTAAGAACTCCCACTTAGATAGGCATCCCTCTAATCATCTAAGTGATCACGTGATCCATATCAACGAAACCATGTTCGATCATCACGTGAGATGGAGTAGTTTTCAATGGTGAACATCACTATGTTGATCATATCTACTATATGATCCACGCTCGACCTTTCGGTCTCAGTGTTCCGAGGCCATATCTGCATATGCTAGGCTCGTCAAGTTTAACCCGAGTATTCTGTGTGTGCAAAACTGGCTTGCACCCATTCTATGTGAACGTAGAGCTTATCACACCCGATCATCACGTGGTGTCTCGGCACGACAAACTTTCGCAACGGTGCATACTCAGGGAGAACACTTGTACCTTGAAATTTAGTGAGAGATCATCTTATAATGCTACCGCCGAACTAAGCAAAATAAGATGCATAAAAGATAAACATCACATGCAATCAATATAAGTGATATGATATGGCCATCATCATCTTGTGCCTCTGATGTCCATCTCCAAAGCACCGTCATGATCACCATCGTCACCGGCGCGACACCTTGATCTCCATCATAGCATCATTTTCGTCTCGCCAACTATTGCTTCTACGACTACCGCTATCGCCTAGTGATAAAGTAAAGCAATTACATGGTGATTGCATTTCATACAATAAAGCGACAACCATATGGCTCCTGCCAGTTGCCGATAACTCCGTTACAAAAACATGATCATCTCATATAATAAAATTTAGCATCATTTCTTGAGCATATCACATCACAACATGCCCTGCAAAAACAAGTTAGACGTCCTCTACTTTGTTGTTGCAAGTTTTACGCTGCTGCTACAGGTGGAGCAAGAACCGTTCTTACCTATGCATCAAAACCACAACGATATTTTGTCAAGTGTGTGATGTTTTAACCTTCAACAAGGACCGGGCGTAGCCACACTTGATTCAACTAAAGTTGGAGAAACTGACACCCGCCAACCACCTATGTGTGAAGCACGTCGGTAGAACCAGTCTCGCGTAAGCGTACGCGTAATGTCAGTTCGGGTCGCTTCATCCAACAATACCGCCGAATCAAAGAATGACATGCTGGTAAGCAGTATGACTAGTATCACCCACAACTCACTTGTGTTCTACTCGTGCATATAACATCTACGCATAAACCTGTCTCGGATGCCACTGTTGGGGAACATAGTAATTTCAAAAAAAATTCCTACGCACATGCAAGATCATGGTGATGCATAGCAACGAGAGGGGAGAGTATTGTCCACGTACCCTCGTAGACCGCAAGAAAAAGCGTTATGACAACGCAGTTGATGTAGTCGTACGTCTTCACGATCGACCGATCCTAGCACCGAAGGTACGACACCTCCGCGATCTCCACACGTTCGGCTCGGTGACGTCCCACAAACTCATGATCCAGTAGAGTGTCGGGGAAGAGCTTCATTAGCACGACGGTGTGATGACGGCAATGATGAAGCTACCGGCGCAGGGCTTCGCCTAAGCACTACGACGATATGACCGAGGTGGATTATGGTGGAGGGGGGCACCGCACACGGCTAAAAGATCAATGATCAACTTGTGTGTCTATGGGGTGCCCCTCCCCCGTATATAAAGGAGTGGAGGAGGGGGAGGGGGCCGGCCTCCTAGGCACGCCCCAAGGGGAGTCCTACTCTCACCGGGAGTAGGATTCCCCCCTTCCCTAGTTGGATTAGGAGAGAAGGAAGGGGAAGGAAGGAGGAAGGAAAGGGGGGCCCAGCCCCCCTCCCAATTTGGATTGGGCTTGGGGGGGGGGGGGGTGGGCGCCCCCTCCTTTGCTCCCTTCTCCTCTCTCCCACTATGATCCTATCCCTTTGGATCTAGCCAAGGAGCCCTCCTCGCCAGCGTGAGCTCCGGCGGAGCCTCGCCGTGTTTTGTTTCCCTCTCTCTCCCCCTCCGACCTGACTGCTAGGGCCTGCTGTCAGCCACTCAGGCTGCGGCCAAAGCGGTATGAGTGGTGGCTCCCAGGCAGTTTACGCCTTCGACGTCAACCCCCCTCTGGTTTTTCTTTTTAATTCAAATTTAGTTCAAATTTGACCAGAACTTTGACTAGCGATAACTCTTATTCTACAAGTCCAAATGAGTTGATTCTTTTTGCATTCTGTTCTTACTAGAAAATCCTAGCAGCACACCCAAGATGGGATTTTTCCTTGCTGCCTAGAATTTCTGGTAATTTTCAGAAGTATTCTTGATATTTTCTTTTTGTCATTTGATTTATTTTCAGAAGGTGAAGCTTGTCTTGAAGATATCGAAGAGGAGTGTGAAGCTCCTCTGCACTAAGGCAAGCCACAACAACATTATCATGGTGTCTTTGCAATATTCATGATTTTCTACTTGAATTTATATGTTATTCATCGCATATAGTAGTAAAATAAATAATGCTTGTGTTATTTAGTTTGTCATGATCAAAATGCTTAGTTAACAGAAGTGAATGCTTGAGCCAGTGAGATATAGCTTGAGTAGTTGATCTAAGGAAATTTGTCATGACTAGGGTAATATGATCATCGGTCTTATTTTTCGTATATGCTAAAATGAGTTTTATTTGATTAATGCCAACTAAAGTGATGAGTATATATAACAAGTAAGGAAGGACCAGAAATGTTGAAAGTTGAGTTAGTGCAAGTAGAACTTTGAATGAGGTTGATCTGTTGCTTCTAAGTGATATGTGATGCATGGTATATGGTTGCATAAACATGGCATATATTGACTCGAGCATTTTATTTCAAGTTAAACCTGATGATAATTGAACTTGAACATAAAGTTGGTCGGGTCATGGTGCCACTGAATCGGGCTGACAAGTGCAACCACATTTGCCTTTGTGGGGAGGCCGTTAGTTGTCCTGTTGTCATGCCTTTTGTCGGTGCCTCCAACGAGGGAAGGTTATGGGCATGCGTTACCCTGGCCCGGTAAGCAGACATAACCTTGTGGACCTGTTGTTGTTATGGTACCGTGTCCCTGTTTGGGACTGTTTATTTTCCATGACGGTGGTTGTTTTTCCTTTGGTAGACTTGGTCACCCAGGACTAAGCCAAGTGGGGAGTTGGTCGGAGTGGCCGTAAGAGTGTCATGGCAATGGCAGAGTTCTGTCGGAATGCCGTTGGTCCACCCGAATGGGAGTGCAAGGCCATGGGTTCCGTGGTGTGGGTAAAGTGCGCTACCTCTGCAGAGTGTATTAATCTATCGATAGCCGCACCCGCGGATAAGGGCCCAGTTTGTAAGTAAGTCACAGCATGGATCAACTTTTCATAATAAATCTTGCACACTAAGTAATTTGCATTGCACTGGTTGGATTATGATGATGTCAGTGAGACTGACTGTTGTGGTATCACTTGTGATCCGAGAGTGATCACTGTTGGTTACAAGTTAACTAGTTGAACCAAGTATGTTTCTGTTCGTGCTTCATCGTGAGCACTGTTCGGTTGCGAGGCAACCTGTTGGTAAGAGAGTCTGTGTGACTCGATGCACAAGTTTGGTTTCACTGCATGAGTAGCATGATGTTGTTTGCATTTAACTTGATTAAATGTCATAATATTGTTTGCCATTGTGGTTCTGTTTGCTGTGAGCTTGCAAGTACATTCAATGTACTGACCTGGCGTGTTATGCCAGATGTCAGGAATGTCTAACTGGATCGGAGTGCTGTTGTGTCTAGACCGTGTCCACATCGGTGTCCCTGTGCTATGGAGTCCCGATACGTCGTTGTTCCGCTGCCGTGTAGACGTCGTGCTCGAGGCCCCCTTTATGTTCACTAAATAATGTACATATTGTTCAGCCGCACCGAGTGCTGCTTGGCCTCGCAACTTGATGTAATGTCACACTATGCTTCCGCTAGTTTCAATAAAGCAGTGATTTCTGTATCAAGATGTTGTGTGTTGCTAGAAGACATGGTCTTTGGGTTGGCAATGCAAGGTAAACCAGTCGCTCTGAGCCGGGGTGCCACAACGCTTGGTATCAGAGCCGCGCTGACTGTAGGACACACTAGACTACACACGTGTTAGCTGGATGCTAGTTAGAGTAAAAGTTGAGTGCTGGTAGTGTTTATAGCTGATTGTTGCATTGAATGCACTCGTTCTATTGTTATTTCTAACCCACTAATGGTTGTGAGTGTAGATGGATCTGGTGCCGCATCCGTGTCAGTTGCAGCTGATGCCGTACACCTCACCGCATCTTCTTCGTAGTGTGTGGCGTCGATTGTACCCTCACGGTGACGACCCCGCATATCGGGTGTACCAGGAGCGTCTAGCCGACTCCATGTATGAGTGTCACGTCGTGGTTACTCTGCGCACCAGTTCATCAACAGGTTCTTACACTCGTATCTCTCGGAGCGGTTATGCATCCACCGCCGCTCAGGCCGTCCAGTATGCTGCATTCGAGATTCTTGTTGAGTTACGCTATACCGAGGCTCAGATGCAGAACCATCCAGGTTTTTGTTTCTACCCATCTTTGCACGATGATGGTCATGTTCACTTTCATTCCGTTGATCCGGCGTCTGATAGTGACACTAGCCACCTCTCTCGATATATCACTACTAGTTATCTTCTGATTCACGAGTTGGCTCGAGAGCTGAATCGTGCTCGTTCTGCTTTAGCCGCCGGTAGATCCTACCCTACTCCACCCTCTATGGGATTTACTCCTTATATTGTGCCCAATTCTGGCTCGCCTACTTCTCCGGTTACTCCCCCGATTAGCTCGGGCACCTCGACAGTGAACCCACACAGTGCTCCTGCTGAGTGGGCGTCTGTTCTTGCTACCCCGTAGCTCCCATGGTCCCTTCTCATCCTGCGCCTACCCCTGAGGGAGAGCCCTTGAGGCAGCATCGTCGTGTTACCTTTAACCCGGAGGTCTCGGTTGGCGTCGTCAGTTCAGGATCTGGGTCTGACTCAGGAGAGGATCCAGCAGCACCGGTAGAGTCCTAGGGCGTCTGAGTATCTGCAGTGGTCATGTGATGTACGGATGTAGTTGTATGAGCCATGGTGTATCGTTGCATTTATGCAAGTAGTCGTACCAGTCGTGATGTCTATCTTTCATGTATGAGTCTATGTATAATTATCTTGGAACTTTTTATTCGACCGTCGTGTTTCTTGGTTCGTTCGTTTCGCTCTTTCGGGTTTGTCACTGTCTTTTCTTCCCACGTTTGGATGTTTCTCATCGCGGTTGCTCTTATTGGAAAAAATAAATAGTAGGATGACGCGAGGAGGCAGCAGCACACAGGCTTGTGAGGATGTCCCTGTTTGTCGCTCAGCAAGGCAGGCAGGACATTCCCCCGAGCCATATCCGCAGCCACCGCCTCTACCGCCAAATCCACCCTCCACTGAACAAATTATGCGCATGTTTGAGGAAAGAAGGAACAATGATCTGATTGAGCTGTTAAAAAGTGTGCAAGCTATGGTTGGGCAGAATGGGGATCAAAATTGCCATCACTCCAAGCTGTCAGATTTTCAAAGGACTAAGCCTCCCAGTTTCAGTCAAGTGGTTGACCCTTTGGAAGCAGACGATTGGTTACGAACCATTGAGAAGAAACTTGAAATTCCTCGCACCGAAGAAGCTGACAAGGTTCCGTTCGCTACCCACTATCTTGAAGGAGCCGCTGCTATATGGTGTGATAATGCTAAAGCTCTATCGCATGCGGGAGAAGAAATTACGTGGACTAATTTCAAGGACCAATTTCTCAAGTATCATATTCTAGCTGGTATCATGAAGGTCAAGCAACGCGAGTTTCTTGGTCTTACTCAAGGAAGTCTGTCAGTAAGTGAATACTTGCACAAGTTCAACCATCTAGCCCGTTATTCCCTTTATGATGTGGCCACGGAAGAAAGGAAGGTTGACAGGTTCCTTGGAAGATTAAATCAACACCTCAGGAGTGCTCTCTGTATGCTCGATTTTCCAGATTTTAAGTCTCTGGTAATTAAGGCCCTCACCCCAGAAAGAGAACACAAGCCTGTGCAAGACAACCGACCCACAAACAATAACCACAAGCGTAAATTTGAGCCGAAGAAGGACAAACAACACATACAGAAGGCCCGCACCTCACAAAAACTCAAGTGGAGTACAAACCCAATTGGCAGCAGAATGTGAACAAGACCACTACTCAAGTCAAGAATGTCGTGACCAGTCCAGTACACAAGGAGCGTGATACGTCTCCAACGTACCTATAATTTTTGATTGTTCCATGCTATTATATTATCTGTTTTGGATGTTTAATGGGCTTTAATATGCTCTTTTATATTATTTTTGGGACTAACCTATTAACCGAAGGCCACCAGTTCTAGTTTTTGTTTTTTTGCCTATTTCAGTGTTTTGCAGAAAAGGAATACCAAACGGAATGAAACCTTCGTGATGATCTTTCTGGGAACAAAAGCAATCCAGAAGACTTAGAGTTGAAGTCTGGTACTCCGCGAGGCGGCCACAAGGCAGGAGGGCGCGCCCAGCAGGGGTAGGCGCGCCCCCACCCTCGTGGGCCCCATGAAGCTCCATTGACATACTTCTTTCTCCTATATATACTCTACCCTAAAAACATCAGGGGGAGCCACGAAACCACTTTTCCACCGCCGCAACCTTCTGTACCTGTGAGATCCCATCTTGGGGCCTTTTCCGGCGATCTGCCGGAGGGGGAATCGATCACGGAAGGCTTCTACATCAACACCATAGCCTCTCCGATGATGTGTGAGTAGTTTACCACAGACCTTCGGGTCCATATTTATTAGCTAGATGGCTTCTTCTCTCTCTTTGGTTCTCAATACAAAGTTCTCCTCGATGGTCTTGGGGATCTATTCAATGTAATACTCTTTTGCGGTGTGTTTGCCGAGTTCCGATGAATTGTTGATTTATGATCAAGTTTATCTATGAATAATATTTGGTTCTTCTCTGAATTCTTATATGCATGATTTGATATCTTTGCAAGTCTCTTCGAATTATCGGTTTAGTTTGGCCTACTAGATTGATCTTTCTTGCAATGGGAGAAGTGCTTAGCTTTGGGTTCAATCTTGCGGTGTCCTTTCCTAGTGACAGTAGGTGCAGCAAGGCACGTATTGTATTGTTGCCATCGAGGATAAAAAATGGGGTTTATATCATATTGCTTGAGTTTATGCCTCTACATTATGTCATCTTGCTTAATGCGTTACTCTGTTCTTATGAACTTAATACTCTAGATGCATGATGGATAGCGGTCGATGTGTGGAGCAATAGTAGTAGATGCATAATCTTTCGGTCTACTTGACACAGACGTGATGCCTATATTCATGATCCTTGCCTAGATATTCTCATAACTATGCGCTTTTCTATCAATTGTTCGACAGTAATTTGTTCACCCACCATAATACATGCTATCTTGAGAGAAGCCACTAGTGAAACCTATGGCCCCCGGGTCTATTTTACATCATATAAGTTTCCAATCTACAATTCTAGTTTCCTATTTATTTTATTTTGCAATCTTTACTTTCCAATCTATACAACAAAATACCAAAAATATTGATCTTACTATCTTTATTAGATCTCACTTTTGCGAGTGACCGTGAAGGGATTGACAACCCCTTTATCGCGTTGGTTGCAAGGTTCTTGATTGTTTGTGCGGGTACTAGGTGACTTGCGTGTTATCTCCTACTGGATTGATACCTTGGTTCTCAGAAACCGAGGGAAATACTTACGCTACTTTGCTGCATCACCCTTTCCTCTTCAAGGGAAAACCAACGCATGCTCAAGAGGTAGCAAGAAGGATTTCTGGCGCCGTTGCCGGGGAGATCTACGCTCAAGTCAAGCCATACCAAGTAGCCATCATAAACTCTTCTCCCTCGCATTACATTATTTCCCATTCGCCTCTCGTTTTCCTCTCCCCCACTTCTAAACGATTTTCAAAAACCTTTGCCTTTTCTGCACCTCTTATCCGTTTGCCTATTTTTGCTTGCTTCTTGTGTTCTTGGGTGTTTGTGTGCATGTTTGCTCTGATGGCCTTGCCAAAAAAGTGTTGATCCTCACCTTAGAAGGTTGGAAGAAATTGAAAACAACGTTAGAAGCTTTATGTCTTTGCAATTTGAGCATAATAATTTCTTCAGAAACGAGCTTAAAGAACAAAAAGATTTTATGGAGTACATGAATAAAGAGATCGATGATATGTCTAAGGAATTTTATGGTTTGAAATATCAGTTTGCTCATCTTTAAATTTTAGTAGGCCAAATTTCGGATAAGAAAGCCACCTTAGTTAATAAGATGGCCGCTAAACCGGAAGATCTAGAGGATAATAAAGATGAAGATCTAAAAGTGATTGATGTGACTCCTATTAAATCTTTGTTTTCCAATATGAATCTTGATAAAGATGGGACTGGAGATGAGTCAACTTTAGTTAAAAGGCGTCCCAATGATTCGGAGTTTTTAGATCTTGATGCTAAAATTAATAAAAGTGGGATTGAAGAGGTCAAAACTTTACATAGCGATGAACTCACTATTTTGGATTTCAAGGAATTTAATTATGATAATTGCTATTTGATAGATTGTATTTCCTTGTTGCAATCTGTGTTGAATTCTCCTCATGCTTATAATCAAAATAAAGCTTTTACTAAACATATCGTTGATGCTTTAATGCAATCTTATGAAGAAAAGCTTGAACTAGAAGTTTCTATCCCTAGAAAATTTTATGATTAGTGGGAACCTACTATTAAAATTAAGATTAAAGATTATGAATGCTATGCTTTGTGTGATTTGGGTGCTAGTGCTTCCACGATTCGAAAAACTTTGTGTGATGTGCTAGGTTTCCGTGAATTTGATGATTGTTCTTTAAATTTGCATCTTGCGGATTCCACCATTAAGAAACCTAATGGAGGATTAATGATGTTCTTATTGTTGCAAATAGGAATTACGTGCCCGTAGATTTCATTGTTCTTGATATAGATTGCAATCCTACATGTCCTATTATTCTTGGTAGACCTTTCCTTAGAACGATTGGTGCAATTATTGACATGAAAGAAGGAAATATTAGATTCCAATTTCCATTAAGGAAAGGCATGGAACACTTTCCTAGAAATACAATTAAATTGCCTTATGAATCAATTATGAGAGCCACTTATGGATTGCATACCAAAGATGATAATACTTAGATCTATTCTTGCTTTATGCCTAGCTAGGGGCGTTAAACGATAGCGCTTGTTGGGAGGCAACCCAATTTTTTATTTTTTTTTGCTTTTTGTTCCTGTTTAGTAATAAATAATTCATATAGCCTTTGGTTAGATGTGGTTTATGTTTTAATTAGTGGTTGTGCCAAGTAAAACCTATAGGATCTTCTTGGGTGATAATTATTTGATCTTGCTGAAAAAGACAGAAACTTTCTGCTCACGAAAACAATTGTTAAAAATCACCAGAGAGTGATAAAATACTGATTCCAACTGCAGTAGATCAATAAATAAATTATCTAGGTCATCCTATTTTTCAGAATTTTTGGAGTTACGGAAGTATTCGTATGAATCAGATTGCTACAGACTGTTCTGTTTTGACAGATTCTGTTTTTCGTGTGTTGTTTGCTTATTTTAATGAATCTATGGGTAGTATCGGGGGGTATGAACCATAGAGAAGTTGGAATACAGTAGGTTTAACACCAATATAAATAAATAATGAGTTCATTACATTACCTTAAACTGGTGGTTTGTTTTCTTATACTAACGGAGCTCATGAGATTTTTATGTTAAGTTCTGTGTTGTGAAGTTTTCAAATTTTTGGGTAAAGATTTGATGGATTTTGGAATAAGGAGTGGCAAGAGCCTAAGCTTGGGGATGCCCAAGGCACCCCAAGGTAAAATTCAAGGACAACCAAAAGTCTATGCTTGGGGATGCCCCGGAAGGCATCCCATCTTTCGTCTTCGTTTATCGGTAACTTTACTTGAGGCTATATTTTTATTCACCACATGATATGTGTTCTGCTTGGAGTGTCTTGTATGATTTGAGTCTTTGCTTTTTAGTTTACCACAATCATCCTTGCTGTACATACCTTTTGGGAGAGACACACATGAATCGGAATTTATTAGAATACTCTATGTGCTTCACTTATATCTTTTGAGCTAGATAATTTTGCTCTAGTGCTTCACTTATATCTTTTTAGAGCACGGTGGTGGTTTTATTTTATAGGAATTATTGATCTCTCATGCTTCACTTATATTATTTTGAGAGTCTTTTAGAACAGCATGGTAATTTGCTTTGTTTATTAAATTAGTCCTAATATGATGGGCATTCAAGATGGGTATAATAAAAACTTTCATATAGAGTGCATTGAATACTATGAGAAGTTTGATACTTGATGATTGTTTTGAGATATGAAGATGGTGATATTAGAGTCATGCTAGTTGAGTATTTGTGAATTTGAGAAATACTTGTGTTGAGGTTTGCAAGTCCCGTAGTATGCACGTATGGTAACCGTTGTGTAACAAATTTGAAGCATGATGTGTTTCTTTGATTGTCCTCCTTATGAGTGGCGGTCGGGGACGAGCGATGGTCTTTTCCTACCAATCTATCCCCCTAGGAGCATGCGCGTAGTGCTTGGTTTTGATGACTTGTAGATCTTTGCAATAAGTATGTGATTTCTTTATGACTAATGTTGAGTCCATGGATTATACGCACTCTCATCCTTCCACCATTGCTAGCCTCTCTAGTACCGCGCAACTCTCGCCGGTACCATAAACCCACCATATACCTTCCTCAAAATAGCCACCATACCTACCTATTATGGCATTTTCATAGCCATTCCGAGATATATTTCCATGCAACTTTCCACCGTTCCGTTTATTATGACACGCTTCATCATTGACATATTGCCTTGCATGATCATGTAGTTGACATCGTATTTGTGGCAAGGCCACCATTCATAATTTTTCATACATGTCACTCTTGATTCATTGCCCATCCCGGTACACCGCCGGAGGCACTCATATAGATTCATATTTTGTTCTAGTATCGAGTTGTAATCCTTGAGTTGTAAATAAATAGAAGTGGGATGATCATCATTATTAGAGCATTGTCCCGTGTGAGGAAATAAAAAAAGGATAGAAAGGACAAATAAAAAAAAGAGAAGGCCCAAAAAAAAGAGAGAAAGGCCAAATAAAAAAAGAGAAGTCCCAAAAAAATGAGAGAAAAAGAGAGAAGGGGCAATGTTACTATCCTTTTTCCACACTTGTGCTTCAAAGTAGCACCATGATCTTCATGATAGAGAGTCTATTATTTTGTCACTTTCATATACTAGTGGGAATTTTAGTCATAGAACTAGGCTTGTATATTCCAACAATGGGCTTCCTCAAGTGCCCTAGGTCTTCGTGAGCAAGCAAGTTGGACGCACACCCACTTAGTTTCTTTTGTTGAGCTTTCATACATTTATAGCTCTAGTGCATCCGTTGCATGGCAATCCCTACTCACTCACATTGATATCTATTGATGGGCATCTCCATAGCCCATTAATAAGCCTAGTTGATGTGAGGCCATCTTCCTCTTTTTTGTCTTCTCCACAACCACCATTCTATTCCACCTATAGTGCTATGTGCATGGCTCACGCTCATGTATTGCGTGAAAGTTGAAAAAGTTTGAGAATACTGAAGTATGAAACAATTGCTTGGCTTGTCATCGGGATTGTGCATGATTTGAGCATTTTGTGTGACGAAGATAGAGCATAGCCAAACTATATGATTTTGTAGGGATGAATTTTCTTTGGCCATGTTATTTTGAGAAGACATGATTACTTTGTTAGTATGCTTGAAGTATTATTATTTTTATGTCAATATTAAACTTTTGTCTTGAATCTTTCGGATCTGAACATTCATGCCACATTAAAGAAAATTACATTGAAAAATATGTTAGGTAGCATTCCACATCAAAAATTCTGTTTTTATCATTTACCTACTCGAGGACGAGCATGAATTAAGCTTGGGGATGCTTGATACGTCTCCAACGTATCTATAATTTTTGATTGTTCCATGCTATTATATTATCTGTTTTGGATGTTTAATGGGCTTTAATATGCTCTTTTATATTATTTTTGGACTAACCTATTAACCGAAGGGCCAGTGCCAGTTTCTGTTTTTTTTTCCTATTTCAGCGTTTAGCAGAAAAGGAATACCAAATGGAATCCAAACAGAATGAAACCTAAGTGATGATGTTTCTTGGAACAAAAGCAATCCAGAAGAATTGGAGTTGAAGTCTGGAACTCCGCGAGCCGGCCACGAGGCATGTCGGAGTAAATGGCCACGGGTAGCCTAACCGACTACCCATGGTTCTTCAAGAATTATCAGGCCATTTGACCCTTCAAGCATTCAAAGCTCTGGGCCGCCTTCCCCCGGTCGGCTACCCCAGGAGCCGACTCTCAGAAGGTGACCCAGCCTCGGCCGCCTCCCCCAAGATAGCTATGAGATGGCCGACTTCCGGAAGCCGGCCGTAGAGAGTGCCGACTCCAAGAAGCCGGCCAAGACCGCACCCACCATAACTACACCCGCATAACGGTGACAAGACGGGGTGTGGCCACAGTGCGGCCCACTACCCCCGAAGCCCGAGGCAGGCATGGCCACAGGACGCCGTACGGGTCAGCCATCTCCCGTCCGGCCCGGCACTGTAGCCATGCTGGCCTCAACGTCATCCACGACGAGCGCCAGTACGGCCCACGGACGGCGGGCCCCTTTAGCCAGAGAGAGGCGCGAAGGCAGGCCGGCCTCCCCAGTCGGCCATGGGCGTAGCCGGCCCCCAGAAGCTGGCTACCCCCCTCCCTCGAAGCATGTGCCACATTAAGGAGACAAGACGAGGTAAGGCTACAGTGAGAGCCCTCGAGGCAGCACACTGTAGCCACGCTTACCTCGACAAAGCCCTCGTCATCAGGGACGAGGCTACAGTAAGCAGCCGCCGACAAGACCCCTAGGCAGTGGGGCCGGCCTGTCGACCAAGAGGCCGGCAGCCGGCGGGACCCACCAGTCGGCGGGCCCCAACGGCCGGCGGAGAAGCCGGCGAGCACAGACACTGATGACTGGGACCCGCGCCCAGCCGGATTACAATTGTACCCCCGGGGGGTAGGCCTATATAAACCCCCCGGGGCACCCATGCAAAGGGTTGGCTTCTTAGAGTTACACACACCATATAGAGAGGGAAGCGAGAGCTAGCCTTGCTCTTCTTCTCCCTTGAACCCCACAGCTCAAGGAGCATTTGTAGCTACTCGTTCTGATCTAGTGATCATGCGGAGACCCCGCAAAGCAGGACTAGGGGTGTTATCTCCATGGAGAGCCCCGAACCCTGGTAAGATTCGCCGGCGTGCATGTCTTCGCCTCATCCCGTTTCCAGGCACCGGCGACGTCTTACTGGCTCCCACCATGATAAGCCACCCGTTGGCATATGTCGCACCTACCACCCGACAAGGCAGGAGGGCGTGCCCCCACCATTGTGGTCCCCACGAAGCTCCACCGACGTATTTCTTTTGCATATATATACTCTTATACCCTAAAAACATCAGGGGGAGCCAGAAACCAGTTTTCCACCGCCGCAACCTTCTGTATACGTGAGATCCCATCTTGGGGCCTTTTCTGGCGATCTGCCGGAGGGGGAATCGATCACGGAGGGCTTCTCCATCAAGACCATAGCCTCTCCGATGATGTGTGAGTAGTTTACCACAGACCTTCGGGTCCATAGTTATTAGCTAGATGGCTTCTTCTCTCTCTTTGGTTCTCAATACAAAGTTCTCCTCGATGTTCTTGGGGATCTATTCGATGTAATACTCTTTTGCGGTGTGTTTGCCGAGATTCGATGAATTGTGGATTTATGATCAAGTTTATCTATGAATAATACTCCCTCCATTCCCTTATACAAGGCCACTATGAAAAAGACATTTTGCATCTATACAAGGCCACTAACAGTAACCGAGGCAAAATTTAATGATGTTTTGTCGTAGTAACAACTTGTTTAATACTTGCATGCATGTAGTCATAATGATAGTGTGCTACTTTCTTCTCATTCCTTCCTTGCATGCATGCAGACATATTAATGATTTCAGATAACAAGAAGAAAAGTTGGTTTGCAAAGTAGTCATTAAATTTTACCTAGGTACGTGTAATTTAAGTTTTGGCCTTGTATAAGGGAATGGAGGGAGTATTTGGTTCTTCTCTGAATTCTTATATGCATGATTTGATATCTTTGCAAGTCTCTTCGAATTATCGGTTTAGTTTGGCCTACTAGATTGATCTTTCTTGCAATGGGAGAAGTGCTTAGCTTTGGGTTCAATCTTGCGGTGTCCTTTCCCAGTGACAGTAGGGGTAGCAAGGCACATATTGTATTGTTGCCATCGAGGATAAAAATATGGGTTTTATATCATATTGCTTGAGTTTATCCCTCTACATCATGTCATCTTGCTTAATGCAATACTCTGTTCTTATGAACTTAATACTCTAGATGCATGCTGGATAGCGGTCGATGTGTGGAGGAATAGTAGTAGATGCAGAATCGTTTCGGTCTACTTGACACGGACGTGATGCCTATATTCATGATCATTACCTAGATATTCTCATAACTATGCGCTTTTCTATCAATTGCTCAGCAGTAATTTGTTCACCCACCGTAATACATGCTATCTTGAGAGAAGCCACTAGTGAAACCTATGGCCACCGGATCTATTTTACATCACGTAAGTTTCCGATCTACAATTCTACTTTCCTATTTATTTTATTTCGTAATCTTTAGTTTCCAATCTATAGAACAAAATACCAAAAATATTTATCTTACTATCTTTATTAGATCTCACTTTTGCGAGTGACCGTGAAGGGATTGACAACCCCTTTATCGCGTTGGTTGCAAGGTTCTTGATTGTTTGTGGAGGTACTAGGTGACTTGCGTGTTATCTCCTACTGGATTGATACTTTGGTTCTCAAAACTGAGGGAAATACTTACGCTACTTTGCTGCATCACCCTTTCCTCTTCAAGGGAAAACCAACGCATGCTCAAGAGGTAGCAGATCGCCAGCGCAACAACGCCTGTTTTAATTGTGGACAGATAGGACATTACGCCAGGCAGTGTCCCAAGAAGTCAAATGCCCCGTTCCGGCCGCAAGTCAATCACATGGGGCCATATCATACGCAGCAGACCATCCAAGGGCAAGTCCATCTCCTCTCCACCGACGAGGCTCAGGAAAACCCCGAAGTCGTCATTGGTATGTTTTCTATTAATAGCATACCCGTAGTAATTTTATTCGACTCTGGGCTTCCCACTCTTTTGTTTCTCAATGTTTCGTTGCCCAAAACAAATTTCCTTGCTCCCTTTTGGGAAAAAGTATGTTGGTTCAGTCTCCGGGATCTGTGCTCAAGAGCAATTTGGTCTGCCGAAATTTGGAAATTGAGATTAAGGGGGTCCGCTTTCCAAACGCTTTGATAGTAATCGAGTCTGCCAAGTTGGATGTTATTTTGGGAATGAACTGGTTGACTCAATATCAAGTATGCATAAACTGTGCGACCCGAGAAGTCACCTTGACAAGTCAGGAAGGCCAGACTACAAAATTCTATGCCCGCAGAAGTATACTCAAGAAAGAAATGGTCTTCACCGCTGTGGCTGACGAGTTGGGATTAATTCCTGTGGTCAGTGAGTTTCCGGACGTATTCCCAAAAGAATTGCCAGGCATGCCACCAGACCGAGAGCTTGGGTTTGCAATTGATCTTGTGCCCGGAACCACACCGCTATACAAGAAGTATTATCGGATGCCTTCGTTAGAATTAGTGGAGTTAAAGAAACAGCTTGATGAGATGCTCCAGAAAGGTTATATCCGCCCAAGCTCATCACCATGGGGATCACCTACAATATTTGTGGACACGAAAGACGGTGGTCTCAGAATGTGTGTTGATTACTGTCAGTTGAACGATGTCACAATCAAGAAGAAATACCCGCTACCAAGGATTAATGACTTGTTCGATCAGCTCAGTGGTGCAAAAGTATTTTCCAACGCGATTGAAGGACCGGATATCATCAACTAAAGATCAAGAAGGAAGATATTCCTAAGACCACGTTCACTACCCGTTACGGTCTCTATGAATATACTGTGATGTCCTTCGGGCTCACAAATGCCCCGCCTTTTTCATGCATAAGGTGTTCATGGAATTCTTGGATAAGTTTGTGGTCGTTTTCATCGATGATATTCTCATATACTCTAAAAGTAACGAAGAACACACGAAATACCTCCGAGCAGTCTTACAGAGACTCCGTGAGCATCATCTTTATGCAAAATTTAGCAAGTGTGAGTTTTGGCTCAAACAAGTCGGATTTCTGGGGCATGTTCTTTCAGCAGAAGGTATCGTGGTGGATCCTAGCAAAGTGAAAGATGTGCTTGATTGGGAAGCACCCATGACAGTATCCCAACTCCGGAGTTTCCTTGGATTAGCCGGGTACTACCGTCGGTTCATGGAAGTATTCTCCAAAATTGCCAAGCCAATGAAGAACTTCTCAAGAAAGACAAGAAGTTTGAATGGACTGCGGATTGCGAGCAGAGCTTTAACGAGCTAAAAACCAAATTGACATCAGCACCAGTACTGACTCCCCCGGACATTTACCGCAGCTTTGATGTGTATTGCGACGCATCCAGAAAGGGCATTGGGTGCGTACTTATGCAAGACGGCAAGGTGGTAGCTTACGCATCTCGCCAACTACGATCTCATGAAGGAAACTATCCTACACATGATTTGGAACTAGCCACTGTTGTGCAGGCTCTAAAGATTTGGAGACAGTACCTCATTGGAAAGAGATGCCACATATTTACCGACCACAAGAGTCTCAAATATATATATATTCACCCAGCCAGACTTAAACCTTCGACAGCGAAGATGGCTCGAGTTGGTCAAAGACTATGATTTGGAGATAAATTACCATCCGGGAAAAGCCAACGTAGTTGCTGATGCCCTCAGTTGCAAGCCTGCCAACTTAAATGCCATGATGGAGTCTTTGCCTCCAGAACTCCAGCAAGAGATCGTTCAGCTCAACTTGGTAATTACAAATGCCGGTCCTGCGAATATTTTGGAAGTAACTCCTACTCTAGAAGAGGAGATTCGCATAGCACAGGCTGAAGACTAGAGTCTGCAAGTGTATATCAAAAGTCTGCACGAAGGCAAGACTCGGGATTTCTCAAGAGACGCACGGGGTACACTTAGGTTCCGAGGAAGGATATGCGTACCTGAGCAAGCAAAATTGAGGAAGAAAATTTTGGCAGAAGCACATGAATCCTCATATTCAATACACCCAGGCGACACTAAAATGTACGAAGACCTTCGACAAATTTTTTGGTGGGATGGAATGAAAAGGAACATCGCATATTTTGTCGCTTGTGGCGACATATGCAACAAAGTAAAGGCGGAACACCAAAAACCTGCCGGACTTCTCCAACCTCTACCCGTCTCGCAATGGAAATGGGACGATGTCTGCATGGACTTTATCACCGGTCTACCCTGGACGTACCGAGGCAATGATGCTATATGGGTCATAGTGGACACGCTGACTAAAGTGGCTCACTTTATTCCCATCCGCACCACCTTTCGCGCTGATCAACTTGCACAATTATATGTATCCCACATTGTCAGTTTGCATGGAGTGCCAAGAACAATCACTTCAGAACGAGGTTTATTGTTTACATCCGCATTTTGGTCCCGTCTCCATCGAGCTTTGGGGACTGCTCTCAAATATAGCACGGCCTATCAACCACAAACCGACGGTCAGACTGAGCAGGTAAATCAAATCCTTGAAGATATTCTTCGAGCATGTGCCTTAGCCCATGGACCCAAATGGGAAGATTGTCTGCCATATGCATAATTCTCATACAACAACAATTTTCAAACCAGTCTAATAATGTCACCCTTTGAAGCTTTATACGGCCGTAGGTGCCACACTCCATTAAATTGGTCTCAAACCAGAGACATCAGTATCTTTGGTACTGTTCTGATACTAGAAGCAGAGAAACAAGTTCAGGAAATTCGAGATAGACTACACCTAGCTAAGTCACGACAGAAGAGTTATTATGATGCCAAACATCGGCAAGTCAGTTTTGAACCTAGTGAACATGTGTATCTCCGAGTAATACCCATGAAGGGGGTCAAGAGATTTCAGACCCGAGGCAAATTGGCACCAAGATATATTGGTCCATTCCCGGTCATAACACACGTTGGCACTGTTGCTTATCAGTTGGAATTGCCACCAGAATTGTCGGAAGTACACAACGTGTTCCACGTATCACAGCTGAGAAGGTGTATTTCGCCATCCGAGAAGAGGCCTGATATGTCAGAAATTGGGCTTGCCAAAGTTTTAACTTATGAGGAAAGACCATTCAGAATCTTGGATGAGGCATAAAGCGTCACATGCAGCAAAGCGATCAAATTTTACAAGGTCCAGTGGGAGCATCACACCGAAGAAGCAACCTGGGAAAGAGAGGAATTTTTAAGGACAACCTACCCAGAACTATTTCCCCAAGCAACCGAATCTCGAGGACGAGATTCATCTTAAGTGGGGGAGGTTTGTGACAGCCTGGATTTGCCTTCTCTCTTTTTCCGGACTTTTCATTTGCATTTTCTTTGGATTTGGAGTTTGGAATCAATTAAAATGGACTTGAACACTTGGGCCTACCCTTGATTTTCACCCAAGTGACCAATCCACCTCTAATTCATCTTTCCTTCTCTGAAAAACTCCAACAAAAGCCCAAAGAATATTTTCCATAAAAGAAAAATATTCATTTTCTTCCTTGAAAATCACTTCAGAGAAGTATGCTCCAAAGCAACCCCTAAATTTATTGCTCCTAAAATCCTGAATAAATTCACAAATATTCTTTGAACCCTAGGGCACCTTCCTGAGCAAAAATATTGCATAACTTTTTGTAATATTTTTGCTACAGAAAATCATTTCTGTTCTGGATAGAATGATCACTTTGTACAGCAAGTATATTTTTGCTTGATCTTTTGGGGCTGATCTTTTCTGAGCTTGATTACCCTCCTAAGAGATTACTAAACCCCAAAGCACAGCCTTTAACTCTCACTAAAATTTTCTTAGTGAAGCTCACAAGTTTCTGTCCAGAAACGTGCCAGGAAGAAAGCCACTTCCACAGTTCACCTGTGACCCATCCAACCTTGCAAATCGACCAAAACCACTAAGGACTAACTGCCAGACATGGTGTTTACGCCTAGCTCCGCCTGATGCCAAAGTTCATGCGGTGACCACGAGAGTCCAAGAGGGTTGGCATGTGGTCGACACGCTCTGCAGTGCGCCAGCTTCTCTGTTGCGCGTGTGCTCACTGCCCCAACCGCCGCACCTTGCCAAACCATGCCCCCATCTTTGTTTGCACCTCCATAACTCCACCATGGCGCTCGCCGACGCCGGAGCTCTGCGCAGCGAGCACGGGCACGACGCGGCCAAGGCAACAGTGCGCCCGTGCCCCTGTGCTCGTCGTGTACCGCGCTCCTGTGCTCGTCGCCGCTCGTCTACAGCCTCCGCGTGATCTCCGGCATCTTCCCCCTCTCACTGACGCCATTCGTCGCTGGGCGACACTCCAGAGAGCTCCAGCGAGCTCTCGATCCCTGCCTCAGCCTCACCTATAAATAGAGCTTTCCTGGGCTTGTTTCTCTTCACACTCACCTTCACCACACCTCCACGACCCCGTAGGAAGCCGCAACCCGGCCGGGCAGGCCTCTGGCCATCGCCCCGCCCCGAGCTCGCCGGCGATCCCCGTCCTCTGCCCCCTCCCTCTCCAGAGGCGCTCGAGCTCCACCAACTTCTCTGCGTGTTCGTGGTGGTTCTCTGGTGTGTGCTGGTGCCATTTGAGCTGCTGGACTGGCCCTGCCTCACCGGAATCGCCAATTCCGACAAGCCCCGCCCACTGCCGCTGCTGGAGAGCTCCATTCCGACCTTGTCCGGCCACCCCTAGCCACGCTACGGGTATGGGCAGGTGCGTCTCGACCTTCTCTCCAATCCTATCCCTTTGGATCTGGCCAAGGAGCCCTCCTCGCCGGCGTGAGCTCCGGCGGAGCCTCGCCGTGCTCTGTTTCCCTCTCCCTCCCACTACGACCTGACTGCTGGGGCCCGCTGTCAACCACTCAGGCCGCGGCCGAAGCGGTATGAGTGGTGGCACCCAGGCAGTTTACGCCTTCGACGTCACCCCCTCTGGTTTTTCTTTTTAATTCAAATTTAGTTCAAATTGGACCAGAACTTTGACTAGCTATAACTCTTATTCTACAAGTCCAAATGAGTTGATTCCTTTTCATTCTGTTCTTACTGGAGAATCCTAGCAGCACACCCAGGATGGGATTTTTCGTTGCTGCCTAGAATTTATGGTAATTTTCAAAAGTGTTCTTGATATTTTCTTTTTGTCATTTGATTTATTTTGAGTAGGTGAAGCTTGTCTTGAAGGCATCCAGGAGGAGTGTGAAGCTCCACTGCACTAAGGCAAGCCACAACAACATTATGATGGTGTCTTTGCAATATTCATGATTTTCTACTTGTATTTATATGTTATTCATTGCATATAGTAGTAAAATAAATAATGCTTGTGTTATTTAGTTTGTCATGATCAAAATGCTTAGTTAACAAGGTGCCACAATATCCAGATTGAGACTCAGAGTCATCTAAATCGGTGTTAAAGCTTGCATCGACGTAACTCTTTACAATGAACTCTTTATCACCTCCATAACCGAGGAATATTTCCTTAGTTATCTAAGGATAATTTTGACCGCTGTCTAGTGATCTACTCCTGGATCACTGATGTCGCTTGAAGCTATGTCAGTATTTCCCCAAAGAGGAAGGGATGATGCAGCACAGCGGCGGTAGGTATTTCCCTCAGATATGAAACCAAGGTTATCAAACCAGTAGGAGAACCAAGCAACACAACGTAAACAACCCTTGCACACAAATAACAACAACTCGCAACCCGACGGTAAAGGGGTTTTCAATCCCTTTCAGGTAACGGCGCCAGAAACGGTGCGTGGACGCGAGAAAATTGTAATAGGTTGATAGATCGAACGCCAAATAAAATAAATAGAAATAAAATGCAGCGAGGTATTTTTGTATTTTTGGTTTAGTAGATCTGAAAATAAATGCAAGAAAAGTAGATCGCAAAGGCAAATATATGAGAAAGAAGACCCGGGGGCCGTAGGTTTCACTAGTGCCTTCTCTCGAGAAAAATAGCAAACGATTGGTAAACAAATTACTGTTGGGCAATTGATAGAACTTCAAATAATTATGACGATATCCAGGCAATGATCATTATATAGGCATCACGTCCAAGATTAGCAGACCGACTCCTGCCTACATCTACTACTATTACTCCACACATCGATCGCTATCCAGCATGCATCTATTGTATTAAGTTCATGGAAAAATGGAGTAATGCAATAAGAACGATGACATGATGTAGACAAGATCTATCTATGTATAGATAGACCCCATCGTTTTATCCTTAGTAGCAACGATACATACGTGTCGTTTCCCTTTCTATCACTGGGATCAAGCTCCGTAAGATCGAACCCACTACAAAGCACCTCTTCCCATTGCAAGATAAATAGATCAAGTTGGCCAAACAAAACCCAAATATCGGAGAGGAAATACGAGGCTATAAGAGATCATGCATAAAATAGATCAAAGAAACTCAAATGCTTTCATGGCTATAAAAAGATATAACTGATCATAAACTCGAAGTTCATCAGATCCCAACAAACACACTGCAAAAGAGTTACATCATATGGATCTCCAAGAGACCATTGTATTGAGAATTCAGCGAGAGAGAGAGAGAGAAAGCCATCTAGCTACTAACTACGGACCCGAATGTCTACAAAGAACTACTCACGCATCATCGGAGAGGCACCAATGGAGGTGGTGAACCCCATCCGAGATGGCGTCTAGATTGGATCTGGTGGTTCTGGACTCTGCGGCGGCTGGATGAATATTTCCTCGATGTTCTTAGGGTTTCTGGAATATTGGGGTATTTATCGAGCAAAGAGGTGGTCCGGGGGGCACCCGAGGTGGGCACAACCCACCAGGGCGCGCCTGGGCCTCCTGGCGCACCCTGGTGGGTTGTGCCTCCCTCGGGGCACCCCCAGGCGCAGCCAGGGCCCGTTGTGTTCCTTCTGGCCCATAAAAATTCTTCGTGGAGTTTCATGGCCTTGGACTCCGTCTGATATTGATTTTCTGCGATGTAAAAAAGATGGAAAACAGCGACTGGCACTTGGCACTATGTCAATAGGTTAGTACCAAAAACTGATAAAAAATGACTATAAAATGATTATAAAACATCCAATATTGATAATATAACAGCATGGAACAATCAAAAATTAGAGATACGTTGGAGATGTATCAGCATCCCCAAGCATGACTCCTACTCGTCCTCGAGTAGGTATGTGATAAAAACATAATTTTTGATGTGGAATCCTGCCTATCATGTCATATCATATTCTTTTCTTTATAGCACGGACAATTGGACTTTTATGTGATTCAAAGCAATAATCTAGTTTTGACATAATAATTTAGATACTCAAGCATATCAACAAGCAACCAAGTCTTTCAAAATATCAACGCAAAATAAGTTATCCCTAGCCCATCATGCTCAAACATTGATCCATTCATGAAACACACTCGAATATTAGTTACACCCAATACTTAAGTACGATCATATTGCCTCTTAGTTGGTGCTTTTTATGTGAGAAGATGGAGACTCAAATTCAAAATAAAAATTGCATAAAGTAAAAGAAAGGCCCTTTGCAGAGGGAAGTAGGGATTTGTAGATTTTCCAGAGCTCAAAGCGAAAAAGATTAGAGATAAAAACATGTTGGGAGGTGAATCCATCCCACCAACGAAAACGACTTAGAGTTCCCAACACTTTCCATGCTAGATATGCCATAGACGGTTCCCAAACAGAAAATAAAGTTTATTCCTTTTTCCACCATACTTTCACTTTCCATGGCTAACCGTATCCATGGGTGCCCTCCATACCAATGCTTTCCAAGGAATTTATTATTTGACAACATAAAGTAAATTCATTTTTGCATTTCTGGACTGGGCATCCCTGAGACCTTTGTCTTACTCTCGTGCAATGACAAGTGAATAAACACTCATCGTGAGAATAACACATCCAGCATGGAAAATATTAGCCACCCCTCACCGCTCCGGACACACAAAAGAGAAGTTTATTTTGAAAATTAGAGATGGCACATGCAAATTTCCTTAGAACGGCAAAAGAATACCGCATATAGGTAGATATAGTGGACTCATATGGCAAGACTGGTGTCGGTATCAAAACCGGCGGATCTCGGGTAGGGGGTCCCGAACTGTGCGTCTAAGGCGGATGGTAACAGGAGGCGGGGGACACAATGTTTACCCAGGTTTGGGCCCTCTCGATGGAGGTAATACCCTACTTCCTGCTTGATTGATCTTGATGATATGAGTATTACAAGAGTTGATCTACCACGAGATCGTAGAGGCTAAACCCTAGAAGCTAGCATATGGTATGATTGTTGTTGTCCTATGGACTAAACCCTCCGGTTTATATAGAGACCGGTGGGGGCTAGGGTTACACAGAGTCGGTTACAAGGGAGGAGATCTACATATCCGTATTGCCAAGCTTGCCTTCCACGCCAAGGAGAGTCCCATCCGGACACGGGACGAAGTTTTCAATCTTGTATCTTCATAGTCCAACAGTCCGGCAGAAGTATATAGTCCAGCTGTCCGAGGACCCCCTAATCCAGGACTCCCTCAGTAGCCCCTGAACGAGGCTTCAATGACGATGAGTCCGGCGCGCAGATTGTCTTCGGCATTGCAAGGCGAGTTCCTCCTCTGAATACTCCATAGAAGATTTTGAACACAAGGATAGTGTCCGGCTCTACAAAACAAATTCCACATACCACCATAGAGAGAATAATATTTCCAATCTGCCGACCGCTTTTCATAATGTGACGTATTGCCGTGGTCTGGTCATGACGAACCGTTTTTCCGAGCCTGCCACTGCACGTGTCGCGAGGCGGTTTTTATTGGCACGTCCTGTCGAAGCAGAGATCGTGTCCCTTTTTTCACGGAATTCTCATCATTACGGGTATAGGTAACCCAATCGTGCCCATTGGTATGACTCGTTGATTTAGGCAAGTCCCAAACGGCCACGCGGAGGACGCTTGATATTCATCCCCTTTATAAAGAGGCCTTGGCCTATCTCCTTCCTCTCGCACTCAATCGAATCCTCCCCCACCTCGAGTTCCAACACCCAAAGTTCAGGCTAGGCGCTTCGAACCTAAAATCATGCCCGGATCCAACCTTCAAGGTGGGTGGGTGCCCTCCTCCGTCATAGAGGAGGACATAAAGAAGATAAGAGAGGCTAGGTATTTGACCGGTGAAATCTTGCACAGGTTGCCTGCTCGAGGGCAGGTCATTCCCACTCCCGAACCTGGCGAGAGTGTCGTATTCGTCTCCCACTTCCTTCGAGGGCTAGGTTTCAGTCTAGATCCCTTTGTCAGAGGGCTCATGTTCTACTATGGGCTTGATTTCCATGATCTGGCTCCGGATTCCATCCTTCACATCTCGCGGTTCATCGTCGTGTGTGAAGCCTTCCTCCACATCACCCCACACTTCGGCTTATGGCTCAAGACCTTTAATGTGAAGCCGAAGATGATTGAGGGGCGACATGTAGAGTGCGGAGGTGCCGTAATAAGCAAAGGCGCCGATGTTCCATGGCCAAAGGGTTCCTTCCTGGATGTGTCCAGTTTATGGCAACGAGAGTGGTTTTATATCATAGCTCCCCGGGGTACGAAGTGGGTAGCCGCCCCTGCCTTCCGCTCGGGCGCCCCCGCCACAACTGGCGTCATGGGTCAATAAGGGGCTGGACTGGGGGCCAGTAAATGATGTGCCGACATTGCAGAGTCGCATCCGAGACCTCCACGAGAGAGATGTCAGCCTTGTTAAGGTAATGCAATTTATGCTAGTTCGTCGAGCCCTGCCTTACAAACATCGACCTCTCCGTATGTGGTAGTTCAACCCGGAAGGACCGCGAACTATTCAGCACTTCTTCGGCATGACGCTCGAAGAGATGTACAGATCGTTCTTCGGATCACAAATAGAGTGTCCGGACACCTCCGAGGATGCGGGTCTGAACTGGAATCATCCAGACACTCAAGTAAGTAATTCCGTGGCCGAACACGTTGTCTTTTAATTTATCACAACATCATTTTGAAAAGTCGCCTTTTGACCAGGACTAGATAAAAAAGGCGAAGATGATCAGGTGTCCGGCCCCCCTTCCCGAGGGCTCACCGGATCCAGTACTAGCCAGGATGCTTGAGCTTGTGCCTTATCAAGCGCCATCAGGGGAAGATAAAGGGAGGAACAAAGAGGCCGAGAGCGAGCCTCACTCACTATTAATCCAGACCAGGGGAATCAGTGCCTCCTCGAAGGAGGATAACCAGGGGGAAGAATCTAAAATTCCCTCTCCCCAGGGAAGGAAGAGGACAACCTCTGAAGACTTGGAAATAATGGTCTCCAAGCGAGGGAAGAATCCTTTGTCGGAGGGTCCTACCCCGGAGAGCATTCTTACCGCACAGTACCCGCAAGGGGACCAGCCCTCTACCGAGCTGTAAGTAAACGAAAGTTACTTTTTAGTAAACATATCCTGCTTCGTTTCCGAGAAAGATAACCGAAGCGTGCATCTTGTAGTTCGCATCGTAGCCCTTCTCGACAGAGTTCGTCTTCGGGTGATCTTCTTCCGGAGATGATGGAGAGTGAAACACCTCCCCGTGCCTCCCCGCCTCATGAAGCGGGCGACCCTGAGGTGTCGTCACGAAGGATTTCTCCTGATCCGCCAAGGCCAGGGGGTAACCCTTCGGCCCCCCGAAGTCCAGAGTATTCGGCTCCTAAGGAGAGCCGCAGAAAGAGTCCGGAACTGTCCGGTCTGCGATCGGATGCACTGATGAATCTTCTGGAGCAAGCGGCTGTCTCGGAAACGCATCGTGCTCTAATGGGCACGGTGGTTGAGAGGATTTCATCCAACGAATCTTTTATGAGTCTGCTGAAAGGCTTTGAGGTACGTGAAATAGTATATGTTTTTGACGGTACCGCACACGCTAGGTGTGCCCTACGCAGATAGTAGCCCCTGAGACTCTGGTTGCTGTCGAGAACTGCGGCAAACAGAGGATCATAGCCCAGGTAATAATCAGGCCACCTTAATGTGCAGGTGGCTGGAGGTCCGGTGGCTAGCCGAACTGGTGAGTTTGCCGAGCTGAATCGGCAACTTGATGCCGCAGATGCCGGCATCGTGCTTGTGAACAAGCGGCTTGACGAGGCACAGGGTATGCGTTTTCTCCAGTGATCAACACATATTAACAGGAGCATGATGCTAGTATCTTTAATATGTTGTGACTACAGATGGGACTGCCGCCGTGGAGACCCTTCGGGCGGAACTTGCCCGAGCTAAGGAACAAACCAGGAAGAGTGATGCGGCCGCTCTAAAGGCGGTCGCAGAGCTGAGAGCCGAACAGGCCGCGCATTGCCAAAGCAAGGATGAAATAGCCAAGATGGCTGTTGAGTTGAAAGATGCCGCCGACCGTTACGAGCTTCTTGAAAAGGAAAATCGAACTAAGATGACGGACCTGGAGAATGCCATGGTAGCGGCCAAGGACGCCCGCTCTAAAATCAGAGCGGCGAAGGAGGAGCTGCGTCAAGCCGGGGATATCGCGGCTGGGAAGCCCTTTTTGTTGCGGACGAAGTTCGGAGATCCTAAGTATGCCCCTCTTGATCTACTATGGAGTTCTGCGGACGCATACGTGGATTTGGCAGCAAGTGCTGCTGATGCGGCGGAGTTTTTCAAAGATCAAAAAGATCGAGAAGTGGAAAAGCTGTTCTGGTCATAGTTCAATGTTCCAGTGCGTCCGCTGCTGTTGAATGAGCGAATGGCCGAGTGGGCCGAGCTCCATAGTTGTCCGAGCTTGCCATGAGGTCTGTTGTGGATCATCTGTGGCTGGAAGGGCCAAGGCCGAATAGTTATTTTAATTTAGTGCAACAGTTCCTTGGTGCTGTGCCGCGCATCGATGCTATGAAGAGGTCGGCTTGCATAGAGGGTGCGCGGATGGCTCTTGCCCGTGTCAAGACATATTGGGCAGAGATGGAGGCCACCGCTATTGCGACCCAGAGTTCGGCCGTGGGCCGAGTATCGGCCGAGCACTACTTTGAAGAAGTCCTTGAAGGCGCTCGTTTAATAGAGGCTCAGTGCTCGAAGAATATTATGTTCTAGTGACATGTATTCCCATTGTAAGAACAATGTTTATTAAATTATAAAGGCTGTGTTTATAGTTTTGCCTGAAAGTACTATGATGCCTCATGTGCGGCCGTTTATGTATATATGTATATAACCTAAAAGTTTGCAGTCGTTGGCTTCAGCCCTCACGCATATAATGCGGGGGTGTTCGCAAAAAACACGTATTCACACTTGATCCAACGTCTTGGTCCATTAAGGAGGTGATAGCGCAGCGAACGAGGCAATCGGACTATATTGCTTTAACACTTTCACTTAGCCATAGGAATTTGACGGTAGGACTACTATATAGCCCCTGGTACCTCCGCACTCATCCGAATATGGGGCGCGTACATACATGACCGGGAAACGGCCCTTCGTTAATGCGGAGGAATCCCGAAGATTCCGCTAAGTCATCGAGTGGTTGACCAGTCTCGCGCTTTATCATGACAGTCAGTTTTTGGCTTTCTCTACTGAGGTGCTCATCCGGATGAACCAGGGCACAATCGAAGTAGTTCTCCCGGTGCCACCTTAGCCGATAGAGCGGAACGTAAGGTAGCAAAACACGGGAGCCGGGCAAACCCAACATTTGACGAAAGACATGATTCGGAGCTGATGCATATAAGGCCAAACTTGCGACGCCGAACACGCCCTAAGGTATTCGGTCTTTACAACATATGCCAGGCTGAATAACGCCCTTGATAATTATCCCTGAGTGTCCAGGTACGTGCATCGTTCTGACGTGGCGAAATGCCAATAACGTCAGCATCACTCTCGGTTATACTGAGTATCCGGAGGATGTGAACAACAAGAGACAGTAAAAAAGGTTTACACAGGGTCTTAATCTGAAAAGAAACCTTTGAGCGGGTCCCTGCTGCACGTCGCGCCTGTGTCTCCGTTGTGCCGTATCCTGGAAGGGTGTAGCATGATTGTCTTCTGTAAAAGAGAAGAACTTAGGTGAAAGTTGTCGTGCGAAAAATTGGTTATTCTCGATAAACCATGAAAATTCAAGATAAGTAAAGTTGAGCCGAACTAGCCCTGTTTACACGCGGGAAGCCCCTGGTACCGCCTATGGGGGTATAACCATCAAACAATCTTGGGTTTATCTAAGCTGTTATAGCTAGTAATGCGCCGGACTCGTATAGCCGTGTCCGCGGCCTTGATGACCGATCATTTATTCTGGTTGGAGGGGTCGTTTAGTGTTCGGCTGTTAAAGCCGTTGCACATTCCTCCGCGCGTAAGGAACATTCAATATTTCCGCTAATTGTGATGATGCCAGATGGATCGGGCATCTTGAGCTTGAGAGAAGCGTAATGCGGTACTGCATTAAAACGAGCAAAAGCTGCTCTTCCGACTAGTGCTTGATAGTTTGTGCGGGTACTAGGTGACTTGCGTGTGACCGTGAAGGGATTGACAACCCCTTTATCGCGTTGGTGGCAAGGTTCTTGATTGTTTGTGCGGGTACTAGGTGACTTGCGTGTTATCTCCTACTGGATTGATACCTTGGTTCTCAAAAACCGAGGGAAATACTTACGCTACTTTGTTGCATCACCCTTTCCTCTTCAAGGGAAAACCAACGCATGCTCAAGAGGTAGCAAGAAGGATTTCTGGCGCCGTTGCCCGGGAGATCTACGCTCAAGTCAAGCCATACCAAGTAGCCATCATAAACTCTTCTCCCTCGCATTACATTATTTGCCATTCGCCTCTCGTTTTCCTCTCCCCCACTTCTAAACGATTTTCAAAAATCTTTGCCTTTTCTTCACCTCTATTCCGTTTGCCTATTTTCGCTTGCTTCTTGTGTTCTTGGGTGTTTGTGTGCATGTTTCCTCTGGTGGCCTTGCCAAAAAAGCGTTGATCCTCACCTTAGAAGGTTGGAAGAAATTGAAAACAACGTTAGAAGCTTTATGTCTTTGCAAATTGAGAATAATAATTTCTTCAGAAACGAGCTTAAAGAATAAAAAGGTTTTATGGAGTACATGAATAAAGAGCTCGATGATATGTCTAAGGAATTTTATGGTTTGAAATATCAGTTTGCTCATCTTTAAATTTTAGTAGGCCAAATTTCGGATAAGCAAGCCACCTTAGTTAATAAGATGGCCGCTAAACTGGAAGATCTAGAGGATAATAAAGATGAAGATCTAAAAGTGATTGATGTGACTCCTATTAAATCTTTGTTTTCCAATACGAATCTTGATAAAGATGGGACTGGAGATGAGTCAACTTTAGTTAAAAGGCATCCCAATGATTCGGAGTTTTTAGATCTTGATGCTAAAATTAATAAAAGTGGGATTGAAGAGGTCAAAACTTTACATAGCGATGAACCCACTATTTTGGATTTCAAGGAATTTAATTATTTTTTTCAAGGAATTTAATTATGATAATTGCTATTTGATAGATTGTATTTCCTTGTTGCAATCTGTGTTGAATTCTCCTCATGCTTATAATCAAAATAAAGCTTTTACTAAACATATCGTTGATGCTTTAATGCAATCTTATGAAGAAAAGCTTGAACTAGAAGTTTCTATCCATAGAAAATTTTATGATCAGTGGGAACCTACTATTAAAATTAAGATTAAAGATTATGAATGCTATGCTTTGTGTGATTTGGGTGCTAGTGTTTCCACGATTCGAAAAACTTTGTGTGATGTGCTAGGTTTCCGTGAATTTGATGATTGTTCTTTAAATTTGCATCTTGCGGATTCCACCATTAAGAAACCTAATGGAGGATTAATGATGTTCTTATTTTTGCAAATAGGAATTATGTGCCCGTAAATTTCATTGTTCTTGATATAGATTGCAATCCTACATGTCCTATTATTCTTGGTAGACCTTTCCTTAGAACGATTGGTGCAACTATTGACATGAAAGAAGGAAATATTAGATTCCAATTTCCGTTAAGGAAAGGCATGGAACACTTTCCTAGAAATACAATTAAATTGCCTTATGAATCAATTATGAGAGCCACTTATGGATTGCATACCAAAGATGATAATACTTAGATCTATTCTTGCTTTATGCCTAGCTAGGGGCGTTAAACGATAGCGCTTGTTGGGAGGCAACCCAATTTTATTTTTGTTTTTCTTTTTGTTCCTGTTTAGTAATAAATAATTCATATAGCCTCTGGTTAGATGTGGTTTATGTTTTAATTAGTGGTTGTGCCAAGTAAAACCTATAGGATCTTCTTGGGTGATAATTATTTGATCTTGCTGAAAAAGACAGAAACTTTCTGCTCACGAAAACAATTGTTAAAAATCACCAGAGAGTGATAAAATACTGATTCCAACTGCAGTAGATCAATAAACAAATTATCTAGGTCATCCTATTTTTCAGAATTTTTGGAGTTACGGAAGTATTCGTATGAATCAGATTGCTATAGACTGTTCTGTTTTGACAGATTCTGTTTTTCGTGTGTTGTTTGTTATTTTAATGAATCTATGGGTAGTATCGGGGGGTATGAACCATAGAGAAGTTGGAATACAGTAGGTTTAACACCAATATAAATAAAGAATGAGTTCATTACAGTACCTTAAACTGGTGGTTTGTTTTCTTATACTAACGGAGCTCATGAGATTTTTCTGTTCAGTTTTGTGTTGTGAAGTTTTCAAATTTTTGGGTAAAGATTTGATGGATTTTGGAATAAGGAGTGGCAAGAGCCTAAGCTTGGGGATTCCCAAGGCACCCCAAGGTAAAATTCAAGGACAACCAAAAGTCTATGCTTGGGGATGCCCCGGAAGGCATCCCATCTTTCGTCTTCGTTTATCGGTAACTTTACTTGAGGCTATATTTTTATTCACCACATGATATGTGTTTTGCTTGGAGTGTCTTGTATGATTTGAGTCTTTGCTTTTTAGTTTACCACAATCATCCTTATTGTACATACCTTTTGGGAGAGACACACATGAATCGGAATTTATTAGCATACTCTATGTTCTTCACTTATATCTTTTGAGCTAGATAATTTTGCTCTAGTGCTTCACTTATATCTTTTTAGAGCACGGTGGTGGTTTTATTTTATAGGAATTATTGATCTCTCATGCTTCACTTATATTATTTTGAGAGTCTTTTAGAACAACATGGTAATTTGCTTTGTTTATTAAATTAGTCCTAATATGATGGGCATTCAAGATGGGTATAATAAAAACTTTCATATAGAGTGCATTGAATACTATGAGAAGTTTGATACTTGATGATTGTTTTGAGATATGAAGATGGAGATATTAGAGTCATGATAGTTGAGTATTTGTGAATTTGAGAAATACTTGTGTTGAGGTTTGCAAGTCCCGTAGTATGCACGTATGGTAACCGTTGTGTAACAAATTTGAAGCATGATGTGTTTCTTTGATTGTCCTCCTTATGAGTGGCGGTCGGGGACGAGCGATGGTCTTTTCCTACCAATCTATCCCCCTGGGAGCATGCGCGTAGTGCTTGGTTTTGATGACTTGTAGATTTTTGCAATAAGTATGTGAGTTCTTTATGACTAATGTTGAGTCCATGGATTATACGCACTATCATCCTTCCACCATTGCTAGCCTCTCTAGTACCGCGCAACTCTCGCCGGTACCATAAACCCACCATATACCTTCCTCAAAATAGCCACCATACCTACCTATTATGGCATTTTCATAGCCATTCCGAGATATATTTCCATGCAACTTTCCACCGTTTCGTTTATTATGACACGCTTCATCATTGTCATATTGCCTTGCATGATCATGTAGTTGACATCGTATTTGTGGCAAGGCCACCATTCATAATTTTTCATACATGTCACTCTTGATTCATTGCCCATCCCGGTACACCGCCGGAGGCACTCATATAGATTCATATTTTGTTCTAGTATCGAGTTGTAATCCTTGAGTTGTAAATAAATAGAAGTGGGATGATCATCATTATTAGAGCATTGTCCCGTGTGAGGAAATAAAAAAAGGATAAAAAGGACAAATAAAAAAAGAGAAGGCCCAAAAAAAAGAGAGAAAGGCCAAATAAAAAAAGAGAAGTCCCAAAAAAATGAGAGAAAAAGAGAGAAGGGGCAATGTTACTATCCTTTTTCCACACTTGTGCTTCAAAGTAGAACCATGATCTTCATGATAGAGAGTCTATTATTTTGTCACTTTCATATACTAGTGGGAATTTTAGTCATAGAACTTAGCTTGTATATTCCAACAATGGGCTTCCTCAAGTGCCCTAGGTCTTCGTGAGCAAGCAAGTTGGAGGCACACCCACTTAGTTTCTTTTGTTGAGCTTTCATACATTTATAGCTCTAGTGCATCCGTTGCATGGCAATCCCTACTCACTCACATTGATATCTATTGATGGGCATCTCCATAGCCCATTAATAAGCCTAGTTGATGTGAGGCCATCTTCCTCTTTTTTGTCTTCTCCACAACCACCATTCTATTCCACCTATAGTGCTATGTGCATGGCTCACGCTCATGTATTGCGTGAAAGTTGAAAAAGTTTGAGAATACTGAAGTATGAAACAATTGCTTGGCTTGTCATCGGGGTTGTGCATGATTTGAGCATTTTGTGTGACGAAGATAGAGCATAGCCAAACTATATGATTTTGAAGGGATGAATTTTCTTTGGCCATGTTATTTTGAGAAGACATGATTACTTTGTTAGTATGCTTGAAGTATTATTATTTTTATGTCAATATTAAACTTTTTTCTTGAATCTTTCGGATCTGAACATTCATGCCACATTAAAGAAAATTACATTGAAAAATATGTTAGGTAGCATTCCACATCAAAAATTCTGTTTTTATCATTTACCTACTCGAGGACGAGCATGAATTAAGCTGGGGATGCTTGATACGTCTCCAACGTATCTATAATTTTTGATTGTTCCATGCTATTATATTATCTGTTTTGGATGTTTAATGGGATTTAATATGCTCTTTTATATTATTTTTGGACTAACCTATTAACCGAAGGGCCAGTGTCAGTTTCTGTTTTTTTGCCTATTTCAGTGTTTTGCAGAAAAGGAATACCAAACGGAATCCAAACAGAATGAAACCTAAGTGATGATCTTTCTTGGAACAAAAGCAATCCAGAAGACTTGGAGTTGAAGTCTGGAACTCCGCGAGGCGGCCACGAGGCATGTCGGAGTAAATGGCCACGGGTAGCCTAACCGACTACCCATGGTTCTTCAAGAATTATCAGGCCATTTGACCCTTCAAGCATTCAAAGCTCTGGGCCGCCTTCCCCCGGTCGGCTACCCCAGGAGCCGACTCTCAGAAGGTGACCCAGCCTCGGCCGCCTCCCCCAAGATAGCTACGACATGGACGACTCCCGGAAGCCGGCCGTAGAGAGTGCCGACTCCAAGAAGCCGGCCAAGACCGCACCCACCAGAACTACACCCACATAACGGTGACAAGACGGGGTGTGGCCACAGTGCGGCCCACTACCCCCGAAGTCCGAGGCAGGCATGGCCACAGGACGCCATACGGGTCAGCCATCTCCCGTCCGGCCTGGCACTGTAGCCATGCTGGCCTCAACGTCATCCACGACGAGCGCCAGTACAGGGCGGCGGGCCCCTTTAGCCAGAGAGAGGCCCGAAGGCGGCCCGGCCTCCCCCAGTCGGCCAAGGGCGTAGCCGGACCCCAGAAGCCGGCTACCCCCCTCCCTCGAAGCATGTGCCACATTAAGGAGACAGGACGAGGTAAGGCTACAGTGAGAGCCCTCGAGGCGGCACACTGTAGCCATGCTTACCTCGACAAAGCCCTTGTCATCAGGGACGAGGCTACAGTAAGCAGCCGCCGACAAGACCCCTAGGCAGTGGGGCCGGCCTGTCGACCAAGAGGCCGGCAGCCGGCGGGACCCACCAGTCGGCGGGCCCCAACGGCCGGCGGAGAAGCCGGCGAGCACAGACACTGACGACTGGGACCCGCGCCCAGCCGGATTACAATTGTACCCCCGGGGGGTAGGCCTATATAAACCCCCCGGGGCACCCATGCAAAGGGTTGGCTTCTTAGAGTTACACACACCATATAGAGAGGGAAGCGAGAGCTAGCCTTGCTCTTCTTCTCCCTTGAACCCCACAGCTCAAGGAGCATTTGTAGCTACTCGTTCTGATCTAGTGATCACGCGGAGACCCCGCAGAGCAGGACTAGGGGTGTTATCTCCACGGAGAGCCCCAAACCTGGGTAAGATTCGCCGGCGTGCATGTCTTCGCCTCATCCCGTTTCCAGGCACCGGCGACGTCTTACTGGCTCCCACCATGATAAGCCACCGTTGGCATATGTCGCACCTACCACCCGACATTTGGCGCCCACCGTGGGGCCAGGTGCACCATCGTCCGGAGACCTGTTCTGGATGGGAACCCTCTTCCTCCCCCGCGAGCGCAGCCAGCCTGTTGCGCCCGATGGCGTTTGCCTCGACGCACTGCAAGGCGTCGATGACGCCTGCGCGGCGAGCTGCCTCGCCGATCTGCTCGGCGAGAATCGCATCTCCGACGAGCCGGCGTCCGACGCGGGCACGGACTACCCCAAGAGCCGCCTCGTCAGCCTCCTCGACCAGCTTCATGTCTCCAGCGAGCCTGCTGCAGACTTGGAGTCGGTCGGCTCCACCGACCCGATCCTTGTCGATTTCGACACGGCATCGCTCGACGCCTACCCCTCCGACGTGGCGGTCTTCGACGATCCTCTCCCTCGAGCTGACAGTGGCAGCAGCGCTGTCACCGAAGTGTTGGTCATCAGCCACGTCGCCAACTCGGGCGAGAACACCCACGACGCCCTGCAAGCGGTGATGCACGACCTATCCGTCCCCATCCCGGCCGACGCCGACGCCGAGACCCTGGAGGCACGCCGCCTCGCTCTCGTCGCGGAAGGCTAGAAGATAGCCTCCATGAGACGCCTCACCGAGGCCCACCAGCGCGAAGTCGACCGCGCCGCCTTCGGTACGCCGCCGCCTAGCGGGCTGAGCCGAGCCGGCTTCGTCCAGAAGCGCGGCGCGGCTATCGCCAGCATGCTGGGGGCAGATCGCCCCGTCTACGCCACCCCGCTCGAGAAACTACGAGCCACCCAGGCGGCCGCTGAAAAGCTAAATGGGCTGGGAGCCGACGAGCTCCCCTACATGACAAGGCGGATCCAACAGCTGATCGACGCGGCTGCAGAACGGCACGAAGCCGGGGCCCACACCGATAGTCATCCCCCGCGCCGGGAGCACACCGCGACGTCCCGCTCGCCGACTGCGAGCGGCGCCCGCCAGAGGAAAGACAAGGAGCCGGCTGCTAGCCGTAGCCGGACTCGTATCACCATCGAGCGCGATGCGGAAGGCCGCCCTCGAGCGGTGGAGCGCCAAGGAAATCCGCCTCCTCCCCTGCCTCGAAGGGAGAGACATCTCACCCCGCCGCCCGTCACGCACCCGACTCTTGGTGACCGACTAGGCCGCCGAGAAGGAGTCGGCGAGAACGACGCCCGCCACCGGATCGACCACCTTGCTCGATCCCGGGCGCTAGAAGAAGAAGACGATGTCGTCCCGCCATGCTTTGGCCCCTGCATCCGTGACGAGCCCTTCCCCAAAGGGTTCTCGCTCCCCAGAGACACGCCCAAGTACAACGACTCTGTGAAGCCGGAAGATTGGCTCATCGACTACTCCACTGCTGTCAGCATAGCCAACGGCAATCGGCGCGTGGCCATGAAGTACGTCCCCCTCATGCTGCAAGGCACGATGCGCACCTGGCTCAACAGCCTCAAGCCCTACAGCATCAACAGCTGGCTGGACTTCACGGAAGTCTTCGTCCGCAACTTCACCAGCACGTACAAGCGGCCTCCCAAGCCTTGCCAGCTCTCCCTGTGCGTCCAAGGGCCCAATGAGTCAACCCGCGACTACCTCATGCAGTGGGCCGAGCTCCGCTCCTCCTGCGAGGGGGTGCACGAGGTTCAGGCCATCGAGTAATTCACCGCCGGGTGCCGAGAGGGCACCCTCCTCAAGCACCGACTCCTCTGCGGCGAGCCGGCTACCCTCGACGAGCTGCTAATCATCGCGGACAAGTACGCCACGGCCGACTCCTCGATGAAGACCGAGCTCCGAGTGGACGCCTCTGGGAAGGTGCTCGCTCCGGCTCCAAAGACGCCGGCTGGCGACTCCAATCGGCACCCTTACTAGACCGATCACAAGCGCAAGGCCCCCATGCCGCCTTCCACCAGTCGGCAGGTGGCCACAGTTGAAGATGAGCAGCCCGAAGAGCAGCCCGCTCCCAAGAAAGGGTGGCAGGCCGGCTTGGCAGCCGACTTTCTCTTACAAGAAGACTCTCGACGCCCCCTGCAAGTTCCACAGCGGCGCGAAGCCGTCCAACCACACGACCCGAAAATGCCACTGGCTCACGCGAATCTCCAAGGGAGAAGGGTTGGTGCCGCCTCCGCCTCCCGGCCCGCCGCCCCCAGACCCCCAGCAGCCAGCGGCTCGGCCAGCAGTCGGAGCCATCCAAGATGAATTCCCTGAACAACACGCCACCTACGTCGTCTTCACAAGCCAAGCCGAAGACAAGCGCAGTCGGTGCCGTCAGCATCAAGAGGTCACGCAGTCGCCTCTAGCGCCCCCGAGTTCATGCACTGGTCCGAGAAGCCCATCAACTGGAGCCAGGCCGACCACCCAGAGGTGATGCCATCCCCTGGCTCCTATGCACTGGTCTTGGACGTCACCCTCGCGACGGAGAGGCGAGCTGCCCGATTCTCCCGCGTCCTGATAGATGGCGGAAGCAGTATCAATATACTGTACCGCGATACCATGGAGAAGCTGAACATCAAGGCAAAGCAGCTTATGCCAAGCCGGACCGTGTTCCATGGCATCGTTCCCGGCTTGTCTTGTTCCCCGATCGGCAAGATCAAGATGGATGTTCTCTTCGGAGACAAGGATCATTTTCGCTGAGAAGCGATCTGGTTTGAGGTAGTGGATCTGGAGAGCCCCTACCATGCTTTGCTTGGCCGACCTGCTCTGGCCAAGTTCATGGCTGTGCCCCACTACGCCTACCTGAAGATGATGATGCCGAGCTCGAAGGGGATCATCACCGTAGCCGGTGACTACAAGAAGTCCATCGAGTGCGCCATGGCCAGCAGCCGGCTGGCCGAGTCCCTCGTAGTGGCGGAAGAGAAGAAGATGCTGGAGCGGGTTGTGGCTATGGCCGGCATGCAGCCGGCCCTGTCCCCCAATCCCAAAGATTGTGATGCACAAGGCTCCTTCCAGCCGGCCAAGGAGACGAAGAAGATACCTCTGGACCCGGAGAACCCAGAAAGGTTTGCTGTCATTGGGGCAAACCTGGAAAGTAAATAGGAAGGTGAGCTCGTCGACTTCCTCCGTGAGAATCGAGACATTTTTGCATGGTCCCCAAAGGACATGCCGGGTGTCCCGAAGGATTTCACCGAGCACAAATTGCACGTCCGAGCCGACGCGAAGCCGGTCAAGCAGCTCCTTCGCCGACTGTAAGAAGAGAAGCGAAGAATCGTAGGAGAAGAGATAGCCCGGCTCCTCGCCGCTGGCTTTATTATGGAAGTGTTTTTTCCAGAGTGGCTTGCCAACACAGTTCTGGTATTGAAGAAGAACAACAAGTGGCGCATGTGTATAGACTACACCGGCCTCAAGAAGGCCTGCCCCAAGGATCCGTTTGCTTTGCCACGTGTTGACCCAAGTGATAGACTCCACAGCCGGATGCGAGCTGTTGAGTTTTTTGGATGCCTACTCAGGGTACCATCAGATCAAGTTGGACCCAGCAGACCGCCTGAAGACTGCCTTCATCACACCATTTGGAGCTTTCTGTTACCTGACTATGACATTCGGCTTAAGGAATGCCGGTGCCACTTTTCAGCGTTGCATGCAGAAATGCCTCCTCAAGCAACTCGGAAGAAATTCCCACGTCTATGTAGACGACATTGTGGTGAAGACAGAGAAGTGCGACACCCTGCTGGAAGACCTCAAAGAAACATTCGCCAACTTGCGCCGATTCCAAATCAAGCTCAACCCCGAGAAATGCGTGTTCGGAGTACCAGCCGGCCAGCTGCTAGGCTTTCTGGTCTCCGAACGCGGCATCGAGTGCAACCCTGTGAAGATCAAGGCCATCGAGAGGATGGAGATTCCCACCAAATTGCGAGATGTGCAGAAGTTCACCGGGTGCTTGGCCTCCCTAAACCGCTTTATCCGGCTAGGAGAGAAGGCTCTCCCCCTGTACCGACTCATGAAGAAGTCCACTCACTTCGAGTGGAATGACCAAGCCGACCAAGCCTGCCATGAGCTGAAGAAGATGCTGACCACCCCACCTATCCTGGCGGCACCGACTGAGAAGGAGCCCATGCTCCTCTACATTGCCGTGACTAGCCGAGTGGTCAGTACAGTTGTCGTGGTCCAGCGCCCGGAAGAAGGCCGAGCCCAGCTAGTCCAGAGGCCGGTGTATTATCTAAGCGAAGTACTATCCAGTTCAAAGCAAAACTACCCGCACTACCAGAAGATGTGCTATGGGGTGTACTTCGCTGCCAAGAAGCTGAAGCCCTACTTTCAAGAGCATCCCATCACGGTCGTATGCACCGTCCCTCTCGCCGAGATCATAGGCAGCCGGGATGCATCCGGCCGGGTGGCTAAATGGGCCATCGCATTGGCACCATACACAATCTTCTATCAGCCCCGCACTGCCATCAAGTCCCAAGCATTGGCCGACTTCCTCGTCGACTAGGCCGAGACCCAGTACCTACTGCTGGCTCCCAACTCTACCCATTGGCGGATGCACTTCGACGGGTCCAAGATGCGCACCGGCTTGGGAGCCGGCATCGTTCTCACCTCTCCCAAAGGCGACAAACTCAGATACACGCTGCAAATCCACTTCGCCGCCTCAAAAAACGTGGCCGAGTACGAGGCGCTCGTACATGGGCTCCGGCTAGCCAAAGAGCTCGGCATACGCCGGATCCTATGTTACGGCGACTCAGACTTGGTGGTCCAGCAGTCGTCTGGCGACTGGGACGCCAAGGACGCGAACATGGCGAGCTATCGATTCCTCGTCCAGCAGATCAGTGGGTACTTCGAAGGGTGCGAGTTGCTTCACGTGCCAAGGGCCGACAACGACCAAGCAGATGCCCTGGCACGGATCGGCTCCACCCGACAGGCTATACCGACCGGCGTCTCCCTCCAGCGCCTCCTCAAGCCGTCCATCAAGCCGTCTCCAGAGTCGGACTCTATCTTCGTACCGCCTATCCCCGATGCAGTCGGATCCGACTGGAGGAACCCCGCAGGCGCCACGAGGACTTCAACAACTGCCCCACCGACTGCCGTAGTCGCACCCGGCCCGGGGCTTCAGAACCCGGCCCGGGGACTGCAGCGGTCGGCCCGGGGACTGCAGCAACGCAAGAAGCGGTGGTCGACTCCAACTTCACGCCACCCAACCCACCCACCCGAGTCATGGTGGCTACACTAACAGAAGAAGAAGTCACAGCTCCATCTTGGGTCCAGCCCATCCTCAGATTCCTAGTCAGCAGAGAGCTGCCAACTGATGAGATCTCAGCAAGACTAGTGCAACGACGAGCCGAAGCATATGCAATAATCAACAGAGAGCTTGTCAAGCGCAGCGTCACTGGAGTCTTGCAGCGTTGTGTCGAGCCAGAAAAAGGAGTGGCAATCCTTAAGGATATCCATCAAGGCGAATGCGGCCACCACGCAGCCTCAAGATCACTTGTGGCCAAGGCTTTCCGCCATGGTTTCTTTTGGCCGACTGCTTTGGAAGATGCCTAAGAGATAGTCAAGAGCTGCAGAGGATGCCAATTTTTCAGTTCCAAGCAACACCTGCCAGCTTCTGCACTCAAGACCAATCCCCTCACCTGGCCCTTTGCCGTCTGGGGACTGGATATGGTGGGTCCTTTCAAGACAGCCCACGGCGGCTTGACACATCTGCTTGTCGCCGTGGACAAGTTCACAAAGTGGATCGAAGCGAAGCCAATTAAGAAGCTGAACGGGCCGACTGCCGTGACATTCATCACCGACATCACTACTCGGTACGGCATACCGCACAGCATCATCACCGACAACGGCACAAACTTTGCCAAAGGAGCACTGGCACGTTTCTGCGCGACGCAGGGCATCCGACTGGACTTAGCGTCCGTTGCCCACCCGCAGTCAAACGGCCAGGTCAAGTGAGGAAATGGACTCATCCTCTCCGGCATCAAGCCCAGACTGGTTGTACCACTGGAGCGATCGGCCGGCTGCTGGCTCGATGAGCTGCCGGCTGTCCTCTGGAGTCTGCGTACTACCCCCAACAAGTCAACCGGCTTCACTCCGTTCTTCCTTGTATATGGTGCCGAGGCTGTCACCCAACCAACATCGAGTTCGACTCGCCTCGGGTCACCATGTACACGGAGGCGGAGGCCAAGGAAGCAAGAGAAGACGGCGTCGACCTACTAGAAGAAGGCCGGCTGTTAGCACTCAGCCGGTCCGCCATCTACCAGCAAGGGTTGTGCCGCTACCACAACCGCAAGGTCAAGCCAAGATCCTTCCAAGAGGGCGACCTTGTGCTTCGGCTGATCCAGCGAACAGCCGGCCAGCACAAGCTCTCGGCCCCTTGGGAAGGCCCCTTCGTCATCAGCAAGGCACTAGGCAACGACTCCTACTTGATCGACGCGCAAAAACCAAGAGCACGCAAGAGGGATGACTCCGGCAAGGAGTCGGAGCGACCATGGAACGCGAACCTCCTAAGAAGATTTTACAGTTGAAAGTAGTATGTATCATGCTACCCTTTTGTATTAAGTACGAAAGAACAGGCTCCCCGAACAGTACTCGGGGACTGCCTTCATTTATCTATGAGTGACGAGTGTCATATCCATAAATGTATTATTACATTTGATTTCTTGTCTGGCACCGGGTTCGACTAGTCGGCCCGGGGACTGGCCGCCTTAAGCTATATTAAAAGTTCTACCTGAAGTCAGACAAGTAGTGTGCCGGCTCCCGAGTCCTCTCTTGTTGAAAGTCGCAGCTCGAAGAACCGACTGTCCGACTAGCAAGAGACAAGGCAGAAAGGACGCCCACACGAAAAACGGCTAAGGACTAATGAACTCATATAGCGAAAAGACGGCCTCCAACCACGCTTGCCGGCTGTCAGAACAGCCGGCTGGCCGGCTTCCCAAACACTTAGCTATAATCCAACAAAGCTAGAGTACTTGCCCTCCCAATTGGCCAAGCACTTCTCCAGCCACAGATTGCAGAGCAACTGTCTGACTGGGGAGGCGGCAACCAAGGGAGGGTGGCAAAGGAAATAGCAGAAGGATGAAAAGCAAAGAGCAAGGAAAAGCCAAACACATGCATAGCCATATACACATATAAAGCCCCCAACAGGCCGGCAATCGACATAGTTCGAATACACCCCCAGTGGGTGGAATTGTGTAAACTTAACAGAATATTGTTCCAAAAGTAACAAGACAGGAAAACAAAAGACAGCAGACTAGACTAAAGGCGCGGTGCGGGAGCCGGGTTGGTCGGTGGAGACGGCGTCACCGGCTGAAGGAGTGGCCGGCTGGCGGTTCTCGGCTTGGTCACCACCGGTGGCAGGCGACGCACCCGCGCGTGACGTGGTGCTGGAGGCGCGGTCAGGCTGAGGCTGGCCGGCCGCTCCACCATCCGGTCCGGCGTCTTCACCCTCCTCCTCCTCCTCTTCGCCCTCGTCGCTGGAGTCGATCTCCTCCGCCGAGTCTTCACCGTGTGCCGGGTTCAGCCCGAACCACTCCTCCGGCTGGGCAACACCGTTGTCATCTACCTCAGGGGCGAAGGCGCTGGTGTCGGTGTAGTCGGCGATCGCCGAAGCCCGCCGGATGATAGCCGGCCGCGCCGGCTCCAGCTCCGTGTCGGCCTGCCGCCGCCAGGTAGCTAGCTGATCCAGACTCAGGCCGGGATACCAGGCCTTGATGAACTCCAGCGCCCGCCTAGCGCCGGACCGAGCCGCCGAAGCCTTCCAGGCTTCAAAGCGGCTGGCTGCCACCTCCAGCCAGTCGGCGGTCCGACTGGGGGTGCGAGGAACCACTTAGCCGGGCCAGAGGGCGGCCAATACTTGCGCCCCGGCACGTTGAAGCCGACGGAGCAGTCGGTGAGCCAGCTGGAGACGGGCCTGGATCGCCAAGAGCTGCTCCTCCAGCGAACGGCCAGCGTTCGGTGCAATCTCGGCGCCAGCCTGCCTTCGCGCTTGGCGGCGGGCCTCGATGATTTGGTTGGCAGCGGTAGAGTAGCTAGGGAAGTACTCTGTGCAAGAAAGAAAGAGAAAGAAGAGAAAACACCAAGTAAGAAAACAAGCCAAAAGCGGCAGGCGGCAAGAAAGGACGAAGAAGCAGGCGGCTTACCGTCAACCAAATCTTCGATCTGGCTATAGCCATTGATCAGCGTCTGCTTTGCTTCGGCCCAGCCAGCCGCCTCTATCTCGTACTCGGCCTGGAGGGCGGCTTCGCTGTCTTGCACCGCCTTCAGAGCCGCCTTGTGGCTCTCTTCCTGGTCGGCCAACCTCTTGGCCAGGCGGTCACGTTCCTGCACCAAGGCGGCAAACTCGGCCTCCTTGGCACGAAGGGCTGCCTGAGACCCTCCCAGCTGGGCCCTCAGGCTGCCGTTGGCCACTTCAAGGACGGCAGACAAAGAAGAAGCAATAAGAGGAAGTCGTCAAGAAAGATCCGACCCGACTGCTCAGCAGTTGGCCCGGATCTCGGGGACTACACCCAGTGGGTGCGCTGACGCGCCCCCACATGAGATAAAGGACGAAGCACTTACCCCGGCTCTCAGTTAGGTCGGCGGTCTTCTGGGTCAGCTCCCGAGCCTGGGAATTGAAGGCAGCCGCGCGAAGATTGTGGTAGTCCTGCAAGACAGGCAGAAGAGTGAAGTAAGAGCAAGAATAGCAAAGCTAAATCCACTAAGAAGTTCCAAGCCGCCTGCTCAGCAGCCGACTCGGAACTCGGGGACTACACCCAGTGGGTGCGCTGACGCATCCCCCACGGAAGAAACCAAGATCAAGAAGAAGCAAGATAAGAAGACCAACCCAGATGGCCGCCCGCGTCGCAAGGAATTCGTCGGTGTATCGCCTCAGCGCCGTAGCCTGGGCCTGGAGCCGGGTCCGGACGTCCTGCGCGGCCACGCTCATCACGGCCGTCCCTCCGCCCGGCGTCCACCCCGAGGTAGCGCTGGCCACCTCCACATCCTGGGCCGACGAGCTGGAAACCCCAGCCGGCTGCGGCTCCGACGCAGCCTTCTGTGGCTCTGACGCAGCCTTCCCCGCGCGCCGGCTCGACGGCGTCCGGACCGCCAGCTCAGTCCTCGCGGCCGGCTCTCCCCCCGCCGACTGCGCAGGCGGCAGATTAGGCCGGCCGCCTTGAGCCGCCCCAGTCGGCGGGGTCGGTACCGCCGCCCTCTCCAGGATGACGACGTCGTCATCCCTCTCCAGCCCCGGCTGGTTACCGCCGGCTTCTTCTGGCGGGGTCTCCGGAGCCCCAGGCGCCGCGACGCGCAGTGGGGTGACCAACAAGGCCCCCTCCGCCATCGCCGCAGCCGCAGCCTCTGCTTGGGCCTTGGCTGCGGCATCAGCGCGCGCCTTCGCCGCCTCCTCCTCCTGCGCCGCCTTGGCGGCGACCGCCCTCAACGGCTCCGCCTCCCGCGCCTCCCGCTCCCCTCGCACCTCCCGCGCGTTCCGCTCCGTCGCCGCCTGAAGATCGGCACGGGGGTCCACGCGGCGAGTAGTGCTCCCAGATCCTCCCGGCGACCCAACGACGCAGGCGGCAACAGGCCGCTCGAGCGACAAGGGAGCCCTAGTTTTTTGGAAAAAAGACAAGGACTCAGGAGCTACCAGAGAAAAGAGAAAAGAGTACACAAAGGAGCATGTACTTACGCCGACACCGTCTGCGGCTGCTTCACCACTTTGCGGAAGCGGGCCGCCTTCGCGGCCGCCTCCTCCCGCCTAGTCGCCGCAGCCCCGCCTCTGGGCTTCTTCGGCCGACTGCCGAACAAGCCTGGCGCGACGCTTTTGCCCGCCGCCCCGAGCAGGCGGCGCGGCGGAGGAACCCGCGCCGTGGCCAGACGCCGGCTGGCGGCGTGGGACGACTTCAGTCTCGTCATCATCCGGCCAGTCGTCGAAGCTGACTCCAAGCCCGGAGCCGCCTGCCTCGCCGCCGGCTTGGCCACAGCCCGCCTCGGTGTTGTCGTCCATAGCGGCCGCCCCCAAGTCGGGGTCCTCTAGATCATGCTCCGTCCGGTCAGGGACGAACCGGCGTTCCGCGTCCGACCCGCCTGCAGGCTGAAGAAGAGGGCTCTATCGAGACAAGCCGGCTGGTCAGAGTCAGCCAAAAGGAACTCGGCAATAAAACTAAGAGAAGGAAAAGAGAAGAAGAGGACATACCGTGGGCGGCGGACGAGCTCGGCAATATGGCTCCTTGCCGAACTGCCACTCTGCGGAGAGTTTGCAGTTCGCAAGGTAGTTCACCATATGGGCCACCTCGTCGTGCGGCATGTCTTTGGTGCACATCCGACTCGGATCGAGCTGGCCGCTCATCTGACAGATCAGATGAGGGCGGCTCTGGAGCGGGAGCACCCGGCGCGTGACAAAGGTGGCCAGCAGGTCGGGCGCCGACAAGCCCTCCGACTGGATCATCACCCGCAGTCGGGCGACAGCTGCGGCTCCAGCCGACGTCAGCGTCACGGCCCGATAGGACCACTGGGGCCGCCTGCCCGCCGGTGGGCCAGCTACGTCAGCCGGCAGATTGACGTAGTCACCCTGCGGGGCGACATTCTTCACGTAGAAGTATGACTTTTGCCATAGCTTCACGGACTGGATCAGCGTGATGACGGGGAAGGGTTTGTCGGCACCCACCCTCCGCATCGTGATGAAGGCGCCACTCTGAGCAGGCACGCCTTGCATGCGCGTGCCCAGCTTGGACTGGAAGAACTCCCCCCAGAGCTCGAGGGTAGGAAGGACGCCGAGGTAGCCTTCGCACAAGGTGACGAAGGGGGACAGCAGCACCACCGCGTTCGGGGTGAGGTGGTGCGGCTGGAGTTGGTAGCACTCGAGCCAAGAGCGGAAGAAGGCGCTCACGGGCAGGCCGATGCCGCGCAAGAAATGCGAGCGGAAGACTACCCGCTCGCCTTCCTGCGGCTCCGGCGTAATCTCCTTCGCCGGCGCGAGACGGACCTCCACCTGGTCCGCGCCGGGCAGCCGCCGCGTCTTGCGGAGGAATTCGACGTGATCCTCATGGGCGTTGGAGCCGTCCCAATCCCCGCCGTGCTGCATCGTGGCGTGGGGCTGGCGAGAATGAACGCGGCGGCGGAGGAGCGAGTGGTGGAACAGCGCGGCGGCGAGGCGCTGTTGCAAGAAAGGGCAGGAGGAAGAAGATGGTGGAAAGAGGAGGGGCGTGCGAGAGCCTGTCGCTCTTCCCCTCCCCCTACTTATAGCTTCGCACGGTGAAGCCGGGGAGGCAAGGCGTGGGGTGAGACGTGGGATTAACTGCACCGAGTCCCCCCACGCCTCGCGATTATTACGCCCTAAAAGCGTCCCGAAACCGCCGCGGGAAGACGTGCGGGCGGCTTCGGGCCGCAGAGAATCCACGACTGGGCCCAGGCGTGGGCGTGGCGGGCCCCCGACCTGTGGTGACGTCCCATCGCGCGCGTGGGCTGGCAGGCTTTTTATCCAGGGGACGCCACGTGGTTCGCAGGCGGCAAGTGGCCGGCCCGCCACTACTACAAAAACAGCTATGGCCAATATGGACACTAATGGCGCACTGTACATGTGGTGCGCCATTACTAAATACTAATGGCGCACCATGTGTTGGTGCGCCATTAGTGTGAAACTACTAATGGCGCACAACATCCACGGTGCGCCATTAGTAAAAAATTTTTATAGATTTTTTCAAAACTACTAATGGCGCACCGTGGGATGGTGCGCCATTAGTAGTTCAACTAGTAATGGCGCACCATCCCACGGTGCGCCATTAGTAATTATGTTTCAAAAAATTTTTCCAATTTTTTTTATTTTTATTTTTTAAACTATTAATGGCGCACCACTCCCACGGTGCGCCATTACTAGTTGAACTAGTAATGGCGCACCACTCACAGGTGCGCCATTAGTAATTTTGTTACAAATTTTGTTTCAATTTTTTTTAAACTACTAATGGCGCACAGTTGGGGTGGTGCGCCATTACTAGTTGAACTACTAATGGCGCACCACCCCCACGGTGCGCCATTAGTAAGTTGGCCCATTCCACCGAATGCACCCCCGCCCCCGGTGGACCGCCTTTTCAGTTTTTAAAAAAATAAAAGAAAATGATGGAAATGTCAAAAAAATAAAATAAAATAAGTTTCCCATGTGATATGTGCTCTAGTTGTTGGGAAAATTAACAAATATGAATTTCGACTTTATTTGCAAAATCTCTCTGGAATTTCTTGAAATGGGCATAACTTTTGCATACGAACTCGGATGAAAAAGTTTTTTATTTTCAAAATCCTCAAAAACCTAACAGAAAAAAAGATACAGGGCTTTCAAGATCTGGAGGCAAAAAAATTCAAAAAATTTCAAACTTACTAGTGGCGCACTGGTTGCTAGGTGCGCCACTAGTAACAGAAAAAAATATTGGTTTTGAATTTTTTTGGGATTTTTTTTCAAAAAATGATTCGTAATATGACAGGGAAGTTTGAAATATTTTTCAAAATTTCATCATACTCATCAATATGAACAAAGTCCTAGACATCAACAAGGTTTAATAGGATTGATATGATAGATATATCAACAAGTGGCTGTTAAGTGAGGTGGTGCTGGGGTTGGATAGAACCGCGAAGTTAAGCGTGCTTGGGCTGGAGTAGTGTGAGGATGGGTGACCTTCCGGGAAGTTTGACCACTTAGCCAGATACTAATGGCGCACCAGCGGTGCGCCATTAGTAAAAATTACTAGTGGCGTGATGCTAGTGGCGCACCAGTAGTGCGCCATTAGTAGGCAAAACTGGTGCGCCACTAGTAGGCCTTTTTCTAGTAGTGCGCGGCCCGGTGCGTGCGCTGGCCAGCTCCCGCCCTCCGACTCCAAAAAAATTTCGCCGAGACGGCGCCCCCAACCAAAGTCGGCTCCCAACCGCCGGCTCGTCAAGATAGGAAGCTGATCGAGCTTCTCGACTCTCATCCAACCTCGAAGCCCAATCAGCTTCGGGGACTACTGTCGGACAGCTTCGGGGACTACTGTCGGAGTAAATGGCCACGGGTAGCCTAACCGACTACCCATGGTTCTTCAAGAATTATCAGGCCATTTGACCCTTCAAGCATTCAAAGCTCTGGGCCGCCTTCCCCCGGTCGGCTACCCCAGGAGCCGACTCTCAGAAGGTGACCCAACCTCGGCCGCCTCCCCCAAGATAGCTACGAGATGGCCGACTCCCGGAAGCCGGCCATAGAGAGTGCCGACTCCAAGAAGCCGGCCAAGACCGCACCCACCAGAACTACACCCACATAACGGTGACAAGACGGGGTGTGGCCACAGTGCGTCCCACTACCCCCGAAGCCCAAGGCAGGCATGGCCACAGGACGCCGTACGGGTCAGCCATCTCCCGTCCGGCCCGGCACTATAGCCATGCTGGCCTCAACATCATCCACGACAAGCGCCAGTACGGCCCACGGACGGCGGGCCCCTTTAGCCAGAGAGAGGCGCGAAGGCGGCCCGGCCTCCCCCAGTCGGCCAAGGGCGTAGCCGGCCCCCAGAAGCCGGCTACCCCCCCTCCCTCGAAGCATGTGCCACATTAAGGAGACAAGACGAGGTAAGGCTACAGTGAGAGCCCTCGAGGCGGCACACTGTAGCCACGCTTACCTCGACAAAGCCCTCGTCATCAGGGACGAGGCTACAGTAAGCAGCCGCCGACAAGACCCCTAGGCAGTGGGGCCGGCCTGTCGACCAAGAGGCCGGCAGCCAGCGGGACCCACCAGTCGGCGGGCCCCAACGGCCGGCGAAGAAGCCGGCGAGCACAGACACTGACGACTGGGACCCACGCCCAGCCGGATTACAATTGTACCCCCGGGGGGTAGGCCTATATAAACCCCCCGGGGCACCCATGCAAAGGGTTGGCTTCTTAGAGTTACACACACCATATAGAGAGGGAAGCGAGAGCTAGCCTTGCTCTTCTTCTCCCTTGAACCCGACAGCTCAAGGAGCATTTGTAGCTACTCGTTCTGATCTAATGATCATGCGGAGACCCCGCAGAGCAGGACTAGGGGTGTTATCTCCATGGAGAGCCCCGAACCTGGGTAAGATTCGCCGGCGTGCATGTCTTCGCCTCATCCCGTTTCCAGGCACCGGCGACGTCTTACTGGCTCCCACCATGATAAGCCACCCGTTGGCATATGTCGCACCTACCACCCGACAAGGCAGGAGGGCGCGCCCAGAGGGTAGGCGCGCCCCCACCCTTGTGGTCCCCACGGAGCTCCACCAACGTATTTCTTTTGCCTATATATACTCTTATACCCTAAAAACATCAGGGGGAGCCAGAAACCAGTTTTCCACCGCCGCAACCTTCTGTATACGTGAGATCCCATCTTGGGGCCTTTTCCGGCGATCTGCCGGAGGGGGAATCGATCACGGAGGGCTTCTACATCAAGACCATAGCCTCTCCGATGATGTGTGAGTAGTTTACCACAGACCTTCGGGTCCATAGTTATTAGCTAGATGGCTTCTTCTCTCTCTTTGGTTCTCAATACAAAGTTCTCCTCGATGTTCTTGGGAATCTATTCGATGTAATACTCTTTTGCGGTGTGTTTGCCGAGATTCGATGAATTGTGGATTTATGATCAAGTTTATCTATGAATAATACTCCCTCCATTCCCTTATACAAGGCCACTATGAAAAAGACATTTTGCATCTATACAAGGCCACTAACAGTAACCGAGGCAAAATTTAATGATGTTTTGTCGTAGTATCAACTTGTTTAATACTTGCATGCATGTAGTCATAATGATAGTGTGCTACTTTCTTCTCATTCCTTCCTTGCATGCATGCAGACGTATTAATGATTTCAGATAACAAGAAGAAAAGTTGGTTTGCAAAGTAGTCATTAAATTTTACCTAGGTACGTGTAATTTAAGTTTTGACCTTGCATAAGGGAATGGAGGGAGTATTTGGTTCTTCTCTGAATTCTTATATGGATGATTTGATATCTTTGCAAGTCTCTTCGAATTATCGGTTTAGTTTGGCCTACTAGATTGATCTTTCTTGCAATGGGAGAAGTGCTTAGCTTTGGGTTCAATCTTACGGTGTCCTTTCCCAGTGACAGTAGGGGTAGCAAGGCACATATTGTATTGTTGCCATCGAGGATAAAAATATGGGTTTTATATCATATTGCTTGAGTTTATCCCTCTACATCATGTCATCTTGCTTAATGCGTTACTCTGTTCTTATGAACTTAGTACTCTAGATGCATGCTGGATAGCGGTCGATGTGTGGAGTAATAGTAGTAGATGCAGAATCGTTTCGGTCTACTTGACACGGACGTGATGCCTATATTCATGATCATTGCCTAGATATTCTCATAACTATGCGTTTTTCTATCAATTGCTCGGCAGTAATTTGTTCACCCACTGTAATACATGCTATCTTGAGAGAAGCCACTAGTGAAACCTATGGCTTCCGATCTACCATTCTAGTTTCCTATTTATTTTATTTCGCAATCTTTAGTTTCCAATCTATACAACAAAATACCAAAAATATTTATCTTACTATCTTCATTAGATCTCACTTTTGCGAGTGACCGTGAAGGGACTGACAACCCCTTTATCGCGTTGGTTGCAAGGTTCTTGATTGTTTGTGGAGGTACTAGGTGACTTGCGTTTTATCTCCTACTGGATTGATACCTTGGTTCTCAAAACTGAGGGAAATACTTACGCTACTTTGCTGCATCACCCTTTCCTCTTCAAGGGAAAACCAACGCATGCTCAAGAGGTAGCAGATCGCCAGCGCAACAACGCCTGTTTTAATTGTGGACAGACAGGACATTATGCCAGGCAGTGTCCCAAGAAGTCAAATGCCCCCATCCGGCCGCAAGTCAATCACATGGGGCCATATCATACGCACCAGATCATCCAAGGGCAAGTCCATCTCCTCTCCACCGACGAGACTCAGGAAAACCCCGAAGTCGTCATTGGTATATTTTCTATTAATAGCATACCCGCAATAATTTTATTCGACTCTGGGGCTTCCCACTCTTTTGTTTCTCAATGTTTCGTTGCCCAAAACAAATTTGCTTGCTCGCTTTTGGGAAAAAGTATGTTTGTTCAGTCTCCGGGATCCGTGCTCAAGAGCAATTTGGTCTGCCAGAATTTGGAAATTGAGATTAAGGGGGTCCGCTTTCCAAACGCTTTGATAGTAATCGAGTCTGCCAAGTTGGATGTTATTTTGGGAATGAACTGGTTGACTCAATATCAAGTATGCATAAACTGTGCGACCCGAGAAGTCACCTTGACAAGTCAGGAAGGGTAGACTACAAAATTCTATGCCCGCAGAAGTATACTCAAGAAAGAAATGGTCTTCACCGCTGTGGCTGACGAGTTGGGATTAATTCCTGTGGTCAGTGAGTTTCCAGACGTATTCCCAAAAGAATTGCCAGGCATGCCACCAGACCGAGAGCTTGGGTTTGCAATTGATCTTGTGCCCGGAACCACACCGCTATACAAGAAGTATTATCAGATGCCTTCATCAGAATTAGTGGAGTTAAAGAAACAGCTTGATGAGATGCTCCAGAAAGGTTATATCCGCCCAAGCTCATCACCATGGGGATCACCTACAATATTTGTAGATAAGAAAGACGGTGGTCTCAGAATGTGTGTTGACTACTGTCAGTTGAATGATGTCACAATCAAGAAGAAATACCCACTACCAAGGATTAATGACTTGTTCGATCAGCTCAGTGGTGCAAAGTATTTTCCAACGTGATTTAAGGACCGGATATCATCAACTAAAGATCAAGAAGGAAGATATTCCTAAGACCACGTTCACTACCCGTTACGGTCTCTATGAATATACTGTGATGTCCTTCGGGCTCACAAATGCCCCGCCTTTTTCATGCATAAGGTGTTCATGGAATTCTTGGATAAGTTTGTGGTGGTTTTCATCGATGATATTCTCATATACTCTAAAAGTAACGAAGAACACACGAAATACCTCCGAGCAGTCTTACAGAGACTCCGTGAGCATCATCTTTATGCAAAATTCAGCAAGTGTGAGTTTTGGCTCAAACAAGTCGGATTTCTGGGGCATGTTCTTTCAGCAGAAGGTATCGTGGTGGATCCTAGCAAAGTGAAAGATGTGCTTGATTGGGAAGCACCCATGACAGTATCCCAACTCCGGAGTTTCCTTGGATTAGCCGGGTACTACCGTCGGTTCATGGAAGTATTCTCCAAAATTGCCAAGCCAATGAAGAACTTCTCAAGAAAGACAAGAAGTTTGAATGGACTGCGGTGCGAGCAGAGATTTAACGAGCTAAAAACCAAATTGACATCAGCACCAGTACTGACTCCCCCGGACATTTACCGCAACTTTGATGTGTATTGCGACGCATCCAGAAAGGGCATTGGGTGCGTACTTATGCAAGACGGCAAGGTGGTAGCTTACGCATCTCGCCAGCTACGACCTCATGAAGGAAACTATCCTACACATGATTTGGAACTAGCCACTGTTGTGCAGGCTCTAAAGATTTGGAGACATTACCTCATTGGAACGAGATGCCACATATTTACCGACCACAAGAGTCTCATATATATATATATATATTCACACAGACAGACTTATACCTTCGACAGCGAAGATGGCTCGAGTTGCTCAAAGACTATGATTTCGAGATAAATTACCATCCAGGAAAAGCCAACGTAGTTGCTGATGCCCTCAGTTGCAAGCCCGCCAACTTAAATGCCATGATGGAGTCTTTGCCTCCAGAACTCCAGCAAGAGATCGTTCAGCTCAACTTGGTAATTACAAATGCCGGTCCTGCGAATATTTTGGAAGTAACTCCTACTCTAGAAGAGGAGATTCGCATAGCACAGGCTGAAGACTAGAGTCTGCAAGTGTATATCAAAAGTCTGCACGAACGCAAGACTCGGGATTTCTCAAGAGACGCACGGGGTACACTTAGATTCCGAGGAAGGATATGCGTACCTGAGCAAGCAGAATTGAGGAAGAAAATTTTGGCAGAAGCACATGAATCCTCATATTCAATACACCCAGGCGGCACTAAAATGTACGAAGACCTTCGACAAATATTTTGGTGGGATGGAATGAAAAGGAACATCGCATATTTTGTCGCTTGTGGCGACATATGCAACAAAGTAAAGGCGGAACACCAAAAACCTGCCGGACTTCTCCAACCTCTACCCGTCTCGCAATGGAAATGGGACGATGTTTGCATGGACTTTATCACCGGTCTACCCAGGACGTACCGAGACAATGATGCTATATGGGTCATAGTGGACACGCTGACTAAAGTGGCTCATTTTATTCCCATCCGCACCACCTTTCGCGCTGATCAACTTGCACAATTATATGTATCCCGCATTGTCAGTTTGCATGGAGTGCCAAGAACAATCACTTCGGAACGAGGTTTATTGTTTACATCCGCATTTTGGTCCCGTCTCCATCGAGCTTTGGGGACCGCTCTCAAATATAGCACGACCTATCAACCACAAACCGACGGTCGGACTGATCATGTAAATCAAATCCTTGAAGATATGCTTCGAGCATGTGCCTTAGCCCATGGACCCAAATGGGAAGATTGTCTGCCATATGCAGAATTCTCATACAACAACAGTTTTCAAACCAGTCTAATAATGTCACCCTTTGAAGCTTTATATGGCCGTAAGTGCCACACTCCATTAAATTGGTCTCAAACCAGAGACAGCAGTATCTTTGGTACTGTTCTGATATTAGAGGCAGATAAACAAGTTCAGGAAATTCGAGATAGACTACACCTAGCTAAGTCACGACAGAAGAGTTATTATGATGCCAAACATCAGCAAGTCAGTTTTGAACCTAGTGAACACGTGTATCTCCGAGTAACACCCATGAAGGGGGTCAAGAGATTTCAGACCCGAGGCAAATTGGCACCAAGATATATTGGTCCATTCCCGGTCATAACACACGTTGGCACAGTTGCTTATCAGTTGGAATTGCCACCAGAATTGTCGGAAGTACACAACGTGTTCCACGTATCACAGCTGAGAAGGTGTATTTCACCACCCGAGAAGAGGCCTGATATGTCAGAAATTGAGCTTGCCAAAGATTTAACTTATGAGGAAAGACCATTCAGAATCTTGGATGAGGCATAAAGCGTCACATGCAGCAAAGCGATCAAATTTTACAAGGTCCAGTGGGAGCATCACACCGAAGAAGCAACCTGGGAAAGAGAGGAATTTTTAAGGACAACCTACCCAGAACTATTTCCCCAAGCAACCGAATCTCGAGGACGAGATTCATCTTAAGTGGGGGAGGTTTGTGATAGCCTGGATTTGCCTTCTCTCTTTTTCCGGACTTTTCATTTGCATTTGCTTTGGATTTGGAGTTTTGAATCAATTAAAATGGACATGAACACTTGGGCCAACCCTTGATTTTCACCCAAGTGACCAATCCACCTCTAATTCATCTTTCCTTCTCTGAAAAACTCCAACAAAAGCCCAAAGAATATTTTCCATAAAAGAAAAATATTCATTTTCTTCCTTGAAAATCACTTCAGAGAAGTATGCTCCAAAGCAACCCCTAAATTTATTGCTCCTAAAATCCTAAATAAATTCACAAATATTCTTTGAACCCTAGGGCACCTTCCTGAGCAAAAATATTACATAACTTTTTGTAATATTTTTGCTACAGAAAATCATTTCTGTTCTGGATAGAATGATCACTTTGTACAGCAAGTATATTTTTGCTTGATCTTTTGGGGCTGATCTTTTCTGAGCTTCATTACCCTCCAAAGAGATTACTAAACCCCAAAGCACAACCTTTAACTCTCACTAAAATTTTCTTAGTGAAGCTCACAAGTTTCTGTCCAGAAACGTGCCAGGAAGAAAGCCACTTCCACAGTTCACCTGTGACCCATCCAACCTTGCAAATCGACCAAAACCACTAAGGACTAACTGCCAGACATGGTGTTTACGCCTAGCTCAGCCTGATGCCAAAGTTCATGCGGTGACCACGAGAGTCCAAGGGGGTTGGCATGCGGTCGACACGCTCTGCAGTGCGCCAGCTTCTCTGTTGCGCGTGTGCTCACTGCCCCAACCACCGCACCTTGCCAAACCATGCCCCCATCTCCGTTTGCACCTCCATAACTCCACCATGGCGCTCGCCGACGCCGGAGCTCTGCGCAGCGAGCACGGGCACGACGCGGCCAAGGCAACAGTGCGCCCGTGCCCCTGTGCTCGTCGCGTACCGCGCTCCTGTGCTCGTCGCCGCTCGTCTACAGCCTCCGCGTGATCTCCGGCATCTTCCCCCCTCTCACTGACGCCATTCATCGCCGGGCGACACTCCAGAGAGCTCCAGTGAGCTCTCGATCCCCGCCTCAGCCTCACCTATAAATAGAGCTTCCCTGGGCTTGTTTCTCTTCACACTCACCTTCACCACACCTCCACGACCCCGTAGGAAGCCGCAACCCGGCCGGGCAGGCCTCTGGCCATCGCCCCGCCCCGAGCTCGCCGGCGATCCCCGTCCTCTGCCCCCTCCCTCTCCAGAGCTGCTCGAGCTCCACCAACTTATCTGCGTGTTCGTGGTGGTTCTCTGGTGCTTGCTGGTGCCATTTGAGCTGCTGGACTGGCCCTGCCTCACCGGAATCGCCAATTCCGACAAGCCTCGCCCGCTGCCGCTGCTGGAGAGCTCCATTCCGACCTTGTCCGGCCACCCCTAGCCATGCTAGGGGTATGGGCAGGTGCGTCTCGACCTTCTCTCCAATCCTATCTGTTGAGGATATAGACCTTAGAGTCACCCGCCAGGAGGGGCCGGGTTACTCATATGGTCATCGCCAGAAGCCCGGAGTCAAGCTTGAAGATGATGGGCCAGAGATGGGCTTAAGACCCGGATATGGCTTAAAGCCCGTAGTTACAATCATTATTATGGTAGAACTTGTAGTGTAAGGCAAGAATAGTTGAGAGTCCGAGCCGGACACTCTTATGAGCCGGCCGGGACTCTGAGAGCTGCTGGGCGTCAGCCTCCCTATATAAAGGGACGACCCGGCAGCGGTTCGGGGACAAGAACGATCTCATCGAGAGCCGGGCATAGCAGTTTAGCTTCCTGGTGATCGTAACCCTAATCAATACCACCTCAAACTGGACGTAGGCTTTTACCTTCACCGTAAGGGGCCGAACCAGTATAAACCCTCGTGTTCCTTGTCCCGCATTAACCTCTTCAAGCTTCCTAGCTGCGATGGCTCCACGACTAAGTCCTAGCTCGAGGACATCTGCCGTGACAATTCCGCGACAGCTGGCGCCCATCGTGGGGCCAGCGCATGGTGGATTTGAGTTCTTGAAGGGCAGCTTCGAAGGGCTCAAGGGATATGCTGTGGGCCGGATGACCAAGAGTCGTCGCGGCAAGCTCTACATCGACGATGCAAACTGGGGCCCCGACGCCGGCTCAATTGAGTACGGGTACCGGGTCCCCTTCGGCGGAATTCATTTTTTCATTGGCAAGATTGGTGAGCCGGGCCCTGAGCCGGATCTCTGCGCCGATCTCATCGAGACGGCTCAGCGTGCACGACCCGCCCGGGCCCGGCCTGCCTTAAGGCGCGCGTTTGTGGGATGTATCCATGGAGGGCCCTCTGATCTATCTGGGTCTGGTGATGAGGCGGCCGCCGGCTCTGACGGCGAGTCGGCCACCGATGAGTCAAACTCGTTGTATCAACTTCAAGATGGCAGGCTCATGGGTTGTTCCGATGGTGACAGTATTCCGGACCCGTTTGAGCCGCCAAGTCAGGTTGGAGTCTTTATGGCTGGCGCGCAGCCTGTTCAGAACCCCGCTGCTGGAGCGGGAAACTCGGTGCCTTCTCCGGCTCAGGTGCTAATGGATCTCATGGATAAGATGACGGCGCTGTTAATCGCTACGGTTGACCCGGCGGATCAAGCTCAGCATGATGCGGAGGTGGCACAGTTAAAATTGGATCTAGTGAAGGCTAAGGAGGATCTGGGAGCGGAAGGGATCAGGATGGCTGCAGAAAGGGCGGCTCTCGATGTCCAAACTCAGTTGATCCAGGCGCAGTCCTTCCGACTCACGATGGATCAGAACGCGTCCAATGAGGTCATGAGAAGGAGGCATCAAAAGACCCAATCTCGACTCCCTCCGGTCTACGATCCACGCAACCTCTTCAACACGCCAGGTGCAGGGTCTAGTAACCCGCTAGGGGTCATAGTGCCCGGGTCTGGAACCCCTATTCAGCCAATAGTGATGGGGCCTCCCCAGGTACCCCCTGCCCCGCCTCAGTACGTGCAAATACCCCCGGGTCATTATAATAAACCGCTGGAGAACATGGTCGCCGCGGCAGCACGGCTGGCGGCTCTCCCAGTTGACGGCGACTCTCCGACGGCTATTGAAACCCGCCGGGTCAGGGAACTCCTTCAGACAGCACTGGCGCAGCAAGAGGCGTGCTCCTACAGCCGGGACAGGATCCACTCGACCCCTCGTCCAGGCCAGAGCCCGAGTTATAGCCGACACATAGTCTCAGCGACCGGCTCAAGTAACGTCCGACACCATGACCCGCCTCCTGGCCATGGCCCGGATCATAATGGAGCCTTTCACGCAGCAGACCAAGACAGAGCGCGGCAAGAGGCGGAGCAAGTGCCTCAATTGACGGCTTACCAGACCCCCCGGTTTATCCGACGACTTCCGTCGACGTGGGTATCCCTACCAGGACTGGGGGTGTCCCTTGTTTAGTACCAGCTATCCGCAATGAGCTTCTACCCAAGGACTTCAAGGGCCCTAGGAAGGTGCCTAATTACACAGCAAACTTACAGCCCGCAGCCTGGATCGAGAGTTATGAGATGGCTATGGAGCTGCTGGAGGTCAGTGAGGCGGCCATGGCCAAGTACTTCACCATGATGCTGGATGGGACTGCCCGCACTTGGTTAAAAGGGCTACCACCGAATTCCATCGGGTCTTGGGCTGAGCTGAAAGCCCGGTTCATCCAAAACTTCAAAGATATCTGTAGGCAGTCTATGTCAATTGTGGATTTGACTAACTGTAAGCAGCAGGAAGGTGAGTCTACGACACATTGGGTTCGCCGGGTTAAGGAGATCATACACTCGTCAGACAAGATGGATGCCGGCTCAGCAGTTTTAATGCTGGAGCAGAATTGTCGTTTTGTGCCCCTGAAGATGAAACTCGGGCGGCTTAAGCGTGACTGCAGTGATATGGGTACACTAATGGCGGCTCTTGTCAAGTACGCCGATTCTGATGGTACCAAGGATCCCCCTTCAGACGATGAAAGGACAGGGAAGGGAAAGAGGAATGGCAATGGCAAGGGTCCTCAGCATAACCCGGGGAACCAAGGAGGAGGCAAGCGCAAGGCCGATGGCAGCCTCGAGTTTGTAGCCAACGCCAGCTCACAAGGTAATAACCAGCGACGCAAGGGGAGGCCCCCTCCCCGAGGCGGCGGGTCAGGCCCGACATTGGAGCAACTGTTGAATGAGCCTTGTCCAAGGCACGGCTCCAGAGAGAAGCCAGCGACTCATCTATGGAAGGATTGTGCAATCATGAAGGCCTTTAAGAATTACAATGGCCCGGGCGGCGGCTCAGGCGCCGGCGGCTTTCATGGCCCGGGCGGCGGCTCAAATTCTAATCCTCAGAACGGTCAAGGGGGCTTTAATCAGCAGTCTGGCCAGGGTCATCAACAACAGCAGGGGGGTTATCAGACCAATCCAAAGCAGCTTAGCGGTGGACAGTATCATGTGTTTACCACCAGTCTGTGTAAGCGAGATCAGAAGCTTCATAAGAGGGCTGTGAATGCTGTTGAGCCGGCGGTCCCACGCTACTTGTGGTGGTCTGAGCAGCCTATAGTGTGGAGTAGGGAGGATCACCCTCCCCGGGTGGATAACTCGGGCCACTTGGCCCTAGTGGTGGCTCCTCAAGTGGGAGGATATAAGTTCACTAAGGTGCTCATGGATGGAGGCAGCAGCATCAACATCCTCTATTATGAGACGTTCCATCGTATGGGGTTGATTGATAAGAACCTCAGCCAGTCCAACACTATTTTCCACGGTGTGGTACCTGGTAAGTCGGCTTATCCAGTCGGCAAGATCGAATTGGAAGTGGCCTTTGGAGATGAGAACAACTACAGGGTGGAGAAATTGACCTTCGAGGTGGTTAAGATACGAAGCCCGTACCATGCAATATTTGGGCGGCCGGCTTACGCCAAGTTCATGGCTCGGCCGTGTTATGTGTACTTACAGCTCAAGATGGCGGGTCACAACGGGACCATTACGGTTCACAGCAGCCGGAAAGTGGCCCTGGAGTGTGAGGAGGGCGATGCAGCTTATGCAGAATCTGTTTGTGCAACAGAGGAGTTGAAGTTTTACAAGGACAATGTTGACCCAACTGATATGACTTCTCTGAAAAAGCCGACTACGGAGCAGGAGCCGGCGATGAAATTTAAGTCAGCTGATGAGACTAAACTTGTTGATTTCGTGCCAGGAGACTCATCTCAGCAATTTAGCACAGTGCCAATCTGGATCCAAAATAGGAAGGCGTGCTCATCGAGTTCATCCGTGAGAATAGGGACATCTTCGCATGGAAACCTTCTGACATGCCAGGTGTACCTAGAGAACTCGCTGAGCATACTCTCAATGTTGATCCCAAATTTAAGCCGGTCAGGCAGTTCCTTCGGCGGTTTAATGAAGAGAGGCGGAAAGCTATTGGTGAAGAGGTGGCCCGGCTCTTGGCGGCCGGGTTTATCGTTGAAGTCTTTCACCCAGAGTGGTTAGCTAACCCGGTGCTCGTACTCAAGAAGAACGGCACTTGGCGGATGTGTGTGGATTATACGGACTTAAACAAGGCGTGCCCGGCTGATCCTTTTGCCCTCCCCCGTATTGATCAAATCATTGATGCTACGGCAGGTTGTGCGCGCTTAGGTTTCTTGGATGCTTATTCCGGATATCATCAGATTAAGATGGGAGTTAAGGACCAGGAGAAGACGGCGTTCATCACTCCCTTTGGAGCCTTCTGCTATGTGTCTATGCCCTTTGGACTCAAGTGTGCACAGGCGACTTATCAGCGTTGCGTGCAGAACTGTCTTCATAAACAGATTCGGCGTAATGTTCATGCTTATGTGGACGACATTGTGGTTAAATCCATAAAGGAGGAAACCTTGATAGATGATTTGAGAGAAACCTTTGATAATCTCCGGGTCTACAAGATGATGCTTAACCCAGCCAAGTGTGTCTTTGGGGTTCCTGCAGGCAAACTATTGGGTTTTTTGGTTTCTGACAGAGGCATTGAAGCTAACCCGGAGAAGATCAAGGCCATCACCTCCCTGGCTAAGCCGGCGTGTATAAATGATGTTCAGCGATTGGCGGGTCGCATCGCTGCTTTAAGCCGGTTTATAAGCCGTTTGGGTGAGAAGGCCATGCCACTATATCAGTTGATGAAGAAAACTGATAACTTTGTCTAGAATAATGCAGCTAATACTGCCTTTGAGGATTTGAAGAAGCAGCTGGCAGAGCCTCCAGTCCTTGCTGCTCCGGTTGATAAGGAGCCCTTATTATTATACGTGGCGGCGAACACACGAGCCGTCAGTGTGGCTATGGTGGTGGAGCGCAAGGAGGAGGGTAAGGAGCATCCGGTTCAGCGGCCGGTTTATTATGTCAGCGAAGTGCTCATTGAGTCCAAGCAGCGGTATCCGCATTGGCAGAAGCTTGTTTATGGTGTGTTCATGGCGAGCCGGAAACTTAAGCATTATTTTCAGGGTCATCCCATCACTGTGGTCAGTTCTGCCCCTCTTGGTGATATCATTCAAAACAGAGAGGCCACAGGGAGAGTAGCTAAGTGGGCTATAGAACTTGGACCTCATGGTCTCAAGTACGTGCCACGCACCGCTGTTAAATCTCAGGCCTTGGTGGATTTCATCAATGACTGGACAGAGTCACAAGTGCCCGAGCAGAAGCCGGATAACACATATTGGACTATCCACTTCGATGGGTCCAGGCAGTTGGAGGGCTCGGGGGCTGGAGTTGTATTGGCTTCCCCTAAAGGTGACAAGTTCCATTATGTGCTACAGTTGCTATTTCCTTGCACTAACAACGCGGCTGAGTACGAGGCCTTGCTCCATGGTCTTCGGATGGCTAAAGAGATGAGCTTAAGCCGGGTAAGGTGCTTCGGCGACTCAGACTTGGTAGCTCAACAAGTATCAGGAAAGTGGGATTCCAAGGACCCTCTCATGGCGGCTTACCGCCGCGAGGTTGATTCCATTGTTGGGCACTTTCAGGGTTACCAAGTGGAACACATCGATCGCAGGAAGAACGAGGCGGCGGATGCTTTAAGCCGGCTGGGCTCTCAATGAAAACCGGTGCCGCCCAACACTTTCCTGGACGTCCTGTATAGCCCTTCTGTTAAGTTGCCTACAGAGGAAGACTTGGCAGTCCCTGACCCGGAGGCACGACTGGTGGCAGCTCTCCATATCATACCAGACTGGACAATGCCATATCTGGCTTACATGACCCGGGGCGAGTTGCCTGAGGATGAAAATTTGGGCAGGCAGATAACCCGACGGGCTAAGTCAATGATTGTTATCAATGGTGAGTTACACCACCGCAGTGTTACGGGAGCGTTTCAGCGTTGTGTTTCCCCTGAGGAAGGGCAAGAGATCTTGCGTGAGATCCATGAAGGGGATTGTGGCCATCACGTCGGCTCAAAGTCCCTTGTGGCCAAGGCTTTTCGTCATGGTTTTTACTGGTTGACGGCTCATGCTGATGCAGAGGACTTGGTCAGTAAGTGTGATGGTTGCCAAAGGTTCTCGCGACGGGCTCATGTACCGGCTCAAGAGCTGAGGATGATCCCAATTACTTGGCCCTTTGCGGTCTGGGGGCTTGATATGGTTGGGCCTTTCAAGAGGTCCAAGGATAAGAAGACCCACCTGTTGGTGGCAGTTGACAAGTTTACCAAGTGGGTTGAGGCGGAGCCCGTTAGCAAGTGTGATGCAGCCACGGCGGTTCAGTTTATGAAAAAGGGGCTCTTTCGCTTTGGTTTTCCGCACAGCATTATCACTGACAATGGCACCAATCTCTCCAAAGGCGCCATGGAGGAGTTTTGTCAACGAGAGCATATCCGACTTGATGTTTCCTCAGTGGCTCATCCTCAATCCAATGGTCAAGCTGAGAGAGCTAATCAGGAGATTCTGAAGGGCATCAAGCCCCGGCTTCTGGTCCCTTTGCAACGGACGCCGGGTTGTTGGGTGGAGGAGTTGCCCTCCGTGTTATGGAGCATCAACACTACTCCTAACAGGTCTACAGGTTTTACGCCTTTCTTCATGGTGTATGGAGCAGAAGCAGTCCTCCCCAGTGACATCCGTCATGACTCACCTCGCGTGGCGGCTTACGTTGAGGCGGATAATGAACAGGCGCGCCAAGATGCTCTTGACTTGTTGGACGAACAGCGTGATGTGGCAGCAACCCGTTCAGCGATTTACCAACAAGACTTGCGGCGTTATCATAGCCACCGGGTTAAATCCCGGGTCTTCCAGGAAGGCGATCTCGTGCTCCGGCTCATCCAGGATCAAACAGATGCACACAAGTTATCCCCGCCTTGGGAAGGGCCCTTTGTGGTCAGCAAGAACTTGCACAACGGGTCATATTACCTCATTGACATTCGGGAGCACAAATATTCACGTAAGTCGGAGGAAGAGACCCGTCGGCCGTGGAACATAGCTCAGCTTCGGCCTTACTACACTTGAGTCACCGGCTCTCGTGGTGTACATATTTCTCTCAGCCATGTATATATTATGATAAGCAATAAAGCAGGACCTCTGTCCTTTTTTCTCCTCCAAATATGCACGTGTTGTTTTCATTGCAAGATTACATGATGACTTAAAGGAGGATCCGGTTTATGATCGTATTCGAATCTAGCCGTAAGCAATAAGGTCACTTGGGAGCTTCCTGTTCAACCATGGGTCGTATTCGAACCAAAGAGAACATAGCTGTCGATACCCATTTGATTGGCAAAGTGCCGAGCTCATTGGGAGGTTACCTTTGGTCATATTTGAATCATAGTTTAACCCCTCTGAGAACCGACGTGGATCGTATTCGAATCAGCATCGTTAAACAATTCTTAAAATCACTTGGGGGCTTCCTGTTCAAACATGGGTCGTATTCGAACCAAAGAGAACATAGCTGTCGGTACCCTCTTGATTGGCATCGCCACACCCACTGGGGGCTATATGATCGTATCCGAATCTTAGCTTAACCCCTTTGGGCCGGGTTTCTGGTCGTATTCGAACCGGAAGCCCCTAAGTTCTTCCGCTTTATCACAAGTTTTCTCTGATTATGTCAAGGTGTGTACAGCCGGGTCTCACTTTGCCGGCTTAACTTTGGTTTACAGTATTGCTGAACGCAATGGGTGTTATAAGACAGGTAAACCGGAGTTGCGGTATCAACCTTCTTATCCGGGTTACCTAAACCAGAAGTATGCTTGTAGGCCGTTAAGTATGTTCTTACGGCTGTATTCAGGATATCATTGAAGACAAGTCTTTTTTGATTCATATTCCGGGTTATCTGAAACTTATGATTCTCAGGGCGGTAAGCCGCCTCGAGACTTGTGATTTGCCTTTCTATGCAGGATAAATAAAGGCACCTCTTTTGAGGTTAAGAAAAACAAAGGATTGATTATGACCCGGAGAAACATCAAAGAGACAACTTCAAAAGACTTCAGCATTTAATACGTGCACGATGGCACGGCAGAGATAAACTGTTGCACCTACTCTATTACAAAACTCATCAAGTCTAAAAGGGTGGAGCATTGTTTGGTAAACCGGCTACGGAAGTTAAGACGCTTGCTGGGTGGAAGTCTCCGGCTCATCTCTTCCTTCTCCTCCGGTTGATCCCAAGACCCGGAAGGTTGATGACTTCCAGTCGATGCCGCCGAGAGCTTCGAACTGGGCTTCCTCGTCAATTAACCTGGAAGGGTCAATCTCCGGGGCGAAAGTGTGCTGACGAGCCGGCGGGATCAAGTTGAGGGCTTCATAGCGCGGAGTAGGAATCCTCTGATTTTCTGCGTCGTAGCCCGGCTGGTACTTGGTCAGATCGGTATCGTTGCCAATAAGAGTGGCCACCGGGCGTACGGCCTTCACGCAAGCTGCAAAGTCCTTCTGATCAAAGGCGGTGCCGTCTTCCTTCAGGCTTGGGTAGCCGAGGGCGATGTCCGCCGGGTCTAGCTCTGGAAAGAACGCCTTGGCCCGGCTCAACGCAGCGATTGCTCCGGCTCTCGCAGAGGCCCGTCACAGCTCTTGAATACATTGAGGCAGTACAGCGAGCCGGCGAAGGACTTCTGCCAAGTGAGTCGGCACCTCGTTGGATAAGGCCACCACAGCTAAGGCACGCTGTGACCCGGTGTAGAGCTGCTCCACCAGGGTATACACGGCCTTCAGCTTGGTGACCACGCTCTGGTTGAGGTTGGCACTTCTGGGACCTATTTAACAGAATCAGATAAGCCGGCAACAAGGATGAATTATGAGATATAAACATTCTAAACTTGATGAAAGCCGGTGAGGCGACTTACCGAAGATGGCGGCCACCAACTGGGAAACCTGGCGCTTTAGGCCGGAGAGCTCGGCGGTCTTCTCGGAGAGAGTCTTCTCCGCCTGTTCAGCCCGAGTCACCAATGCGGCCTTTTCTTCGGCCCATGCCTTCCGCTCAGCGTCGAACTCAGTCTTCAGCTTCTCTTGCGCGGCTATGCTGGACACGAACTTGGCGTTTGCCTTCTGGGTCTCCATCTCTTGCATCTGCAGCCGGCTCTTGAGATCAGCCATGTCAGCCTCTAGCTTCTTGCCAGTAGCCTGCATACGTTTCCGGGTTATGACATGAACAGTTACTATCTAAATTTTAAGTCCCAAGCGTTTTCCAAGCAAAGACACTTGGCACTTGGGGGCTAATGCATATTGAACGTATTTATCTACAAACTGCCGGCTCAGTTGAGTAAGCCGGAACCTACGTCTACAACATATGTAATCATAAGTCGCCGACTTGGGGGCTAGCATGATAAAGGTAACTATGCAGTAAGTAAGAGGATAGCAGAATGATACCTCAGATTTTTGCTGGATCTGGTTCACCATGGCGACCTCTGCGTCCCGGCTCATGTGCACTTGGCTGATGTAGCCAGAGACGAGCTCCCCAATGCTCAGGTTGGTGTGGTCGGAGAGGTCCAGGTTCACCCGGTGGGGCTGCAGCAACTCCCCCTTAGCGGAGCACTTAGCCAATATGGTAGGTCTCCCCGGCTCAACAAATGCCGTCCGGGTGATTACCACGTCCGGGTCATTTGTTGGTTGAGCCAAGCCGGAGGCCTCCGGGTCAGCAGAAGCTTCTACAGGTGCCGTGTCCATTGGAGTGGTGGCTTCGGGGGCGGAGGCAGCTGGCGGGTCTTGCACCGTCACCTCCGGCTCAGGCAAATCCGGCACTCCGGCCGACTTGGTTTTCTTCGCCCTCTTGGTGAGCTTTGCCTGGGCACTGAAAGAACAACAAAGGTTAGTATAAAAAGTATGAGCAAGGACCAGAACAAATATAAGAGGGTCATCATTACCCGGGCACGGTCTTGAAAGCCGTAAGACTCGACTGCATAGAGTCGCCCAAAGAGGGGGAGGTCTCCTGATAATTTGAGTCAGAAGAATTGAGTGGCTGACGGATAACACCCGCCAACGGATGAAAAGGGTACAAGTGGGAAATAACCTCAGCTCGGCGCTTCCTTGATGCGTCGAGTAACCCGGCGGAGAGGTCGGTGTCCTTGTTGGTCTGGGTGTGACGCCGGCTTTCGTGAACCTGTCGCTTCAAAATAAATTGAGGTTCTTGATAAGCTAAAGGATGTGAAAAGCTTACTTTCCGGGTTACCCTTCGGACTTTCAGCTTGGGCAAGGCCTCCGAGTCGGAGGAAAGTGACATTACCTCTTCAACCACCGGGTTACTTGCGCCGGTGTCATCCTGTCAGTGAGCAAATATTGGTAAGGCGGACAGCAACAAATAACAAATACAGCAAGGACTTAAAGGCTCAGGGGTTACCTCTGACTCGGAGCTGTCGCTTAATTGCATCAGCTCCGAAGCAGTAGGTCTGCTTCCTTTCTTGCGAGGGGCAGCTTTCTTGGCGGCTTTCTTCGCCTTCCTGGCCTTCTTGGCCGCTTCATGGTCGTATTTGACCCGCCAGAACTTATCATCAGCCTGAAAAATGCAATGAGGTTTTCTTAAAATAATTCAGATGAAAGTCATGTACAGATAAGATGTTCAGATCAGCGGCTTACCGCTGGGGCTGGGTTGGTCTTGCAGAAGGGGGCTAGCCCGGTCCTTCCGCAGTCTGCCAGGCTCTCGTTCAAAAGAGCCTTGGTCATCTCTTCCGCAACGTCTTCAGGAAGATCGTTGCGGCTGTGTCTCTGAGGGTCATCTTTTCGGCCCGTGTACTCACACATTAAGCTGGGGCGGCGGCTCAATGGGATCACCCGCCATGAGATCCAGACCCGGACCAGGTCGATTCCGTTCAGGCCATTGCCCAGGAGGGCCTTGATCTTGTTGATAGTGGGGAGCAGAGGCTGGCGCTCCGCTTGAGTCAGCTTGTCCGACAGTGGGTGAGTCGGCTCCAGACGCGAGGGGCGAAAGTCGGGCAACGGACTCTCGTCAGCCGGCGACGTGTCTTGGCAATAAAACCACGTCAGATTCCAGTCCTTGGGGTGGCTGGGCGGCTCTGCGTAAGGGAAAAGGCAGTCCCTACGCCGCTGGATGGAGATACCACCTAGCTCCAGACTTGGCCCATTGGCGCACTCATTCTGACGGTTCAAATAAAAAAGCTCTCTGAAGAGCAGCAGACTAGGTTCTTCTCCAAGGTAAACCTCGCAGAAGACTTGGAAATTGCAGATGTTGGACACTGAGTTGGGTCCTATATCTTGAGGCCGCAAGTCGAAGAAGTTTAGAACATCCCTAAAAAACTTTGAGCCGGGCGATGCGAAGCCCCGGCTCATGTGATCCGCAAAAATCACTACCTCCCCGTCCTTTGGCTGTGGTCTCTCTTCTGACGGGTCAGGGGCACGGTAGGACATGACATCCTTCTTGGGCAGGTATCCGGACTTAACAAAATCTGCTAGTGTCTCACTGGTGACATTGGACTTCATCCAGTTGCAAGTGATGGAAGTTTTGGGAGCTTTGGGAGGCATGGTGAAAGTCGGTAGTCTATGATAAAAGGAAAAAATGTCCAGGTTAATTATGAGCCGGAGGAAATCTACAAGTTCAATGTCAAGGTGGCGGCTTATGAAGGGGACTAATGGTATACACTTAAGTGCATCGGGCTATTTAAGCCGCCGAGGGATTGAGAGTAATTTGATCGTCTATAGGCCTTATCACAGCTAAGCCGGAAAATTTTATGGTGCATGGTTTCTTTAAGCCGGACGGTTCTACGGCGCGTGATTTCTTTAAGCCGGAACTGTAAACCGCCGAGATTCAATGGTTGCAGTTTTTTACTAAGTGTGGTAAAAAAGGTTTCACACATCGCAGTAAAACTTTTGGATCAAAATGGTCGGGTAAAATAAAAAGTTTCTAGACCTAGAAACAGACGCGCGGATGTTCTTGAGCTCGAACGAAGCCGTTATGCAGTGGAAAGAGATCTACTAGCATTTGAAATAAGTACCAAACAGCCGCCGCACTAGTTCTATGCAGATCTAAGATCGAAAGGGGCAGTAAGAAAGAAAACTACCGGAGTTTGTGGCAATGGCGACGAACACGAAGAACGCGGACGAACCCTACGGCAGATCCATTCTACAGGACAAGCAGGACTTAAAGGAGCTGGAGAGCTGCGGAGGTTGTCGCGTTTCTCTGGTCCGATCAGGGTGATGCAGCGGCCTGAGCTGGTGACGACGAGAAGACCCGCGGCGGCGACGGCAGTGGAGCTCGAGCAGCACGGGGCAGTGAGAGGAAGGAGACGACAGAGGAAGGAGAGTGAGGAAGGCCCGTCGGGCCGGCCTATTTATAAGGCGAGCTCGTAAAGCGGGCGCGAGAATCAAGGAGACCGTGGCGTGGTTATCTCCCCACGTAACGCCTCGATTTTCGGGATGACAGTAAAGGTAAAGATCCGTTGCGGATCTGGCGGAGTAAAAAACGGGTTTAATGGAAGATGACGTCACAGCGGATTATCCGGAGTCCAGAGGATGACGTCACGCCGGGTTATGGCCTTCATACAATTGTAAGCCGGAGGTTTTTCTGTCGAAGGAGTTGAAGATTGACATGAGCCGGCTCAAATCAATCTGGGTCCTAATGTTGAGGATATAGACCTTAGAGTCACCCGCCAGGAGGGGCCGGGTTACTCATATGGTCATCGCCAGAAGCCCGGTGTCAAGCTTGAAGATGATGGGCCAGAGATGGGCTTAAGACCCGGATATGGCTTAAAGCCCGTAGTTACAATCATTATTATGGTAGAACTTGTAGTGTAAGGCAAGAATAGTTGAGAGTCCGAGCCGGACACTCTTATGAGCCGGCCGGGACTCTGAGAGCTGTTGGGCGTCAGCCTCCCTATATAAAGGGATGACCCGGCAGCGGTTCGGGGACAAGAACGATCTCATCGAGAGCCGGGCATAGCAGTTTAGCTTCCTGGTGATCGTAACCCTAATCAATACCACCTCAAACTGGACGTAGGATTTTACCTTCACCGTAAGGGGCCGAACCAGTATAAACCCTTGTGTTCCTTGTCCCGCATTAACCTCTTCAAGCTTCCTAGCTGTGATGGCTCCACGACTAAGTCCTAGCTCGAGGACATCTGCCGTGACAATTCCACGACACTATCCCTTTGGATCTGGCCAAGGAGCCCTCCTCACCGGCGTGAGCTCCGGCGGAGCCTCGCCGTGCTCTATTTCCCTCTCTCTCCCACTACGACCTGACTACTGGGGCCCGCTGTCAACCACTCAGGCCGCGGCCGAAGCGGTATGAGTGGTGGCGCCCACGCAGTTTACGCCTTCGACGTCACCCCCTCTGGTTTTTCTTTTTAATTCAAATTTAGTTCAAATTTGACCAGAACTTTGACTAGCTATAACTCTTATTCTACAAGTCCAAATGAGTTGATTCTTTTTTCATTCTGTTCTTACTGGAGAATCCTAGCAGCACACCCAGGATGGGATGTTTCGTTGCTGCCTAGAATTTATGGTAATTTTCAAAAGTGTTCTTGATATTTTCTTTTTGTCATTTGATTTATTTTGAGTAGGTGAAGCTTGTCTTGAAGGCATCCAGGAGGAGTGTGAAGCTCCTCTGCACTAAGGCAAGCCACAACAACATTATGATGGTGTCTTTGCAATATTCATGATTTTCTACTTGTATTTATATGTTATTCATTGCATATAGTAGTAAAATAAATAATGCTTGTGTTATTTAGTTTGTCATGATCAAAATGCTTAGTTAAAAAGGTGCCACAATATCCAGATTGAGACTCAGAGTCATCTAAATCGGTGTTAAAGCTTGCATCGATGTAACTCTTTACAATGAACTCTTTATCACCTCCATAACCGAGGAATATTTCCTTAGTTCTCTAAGGATAATTTTGACCGCTGTCCAGTGATCTACTCCTGGATCACTGATGTCGCTTGAAGCTACGTCAGTATTTCCCCAAAGAGGAAGGGATGATGCAGCACAGCGGCGGTAGGTATTTCCCTCAGATATGAAACCAAGGTTATCAAACCAGTAGGAGAACCAAGCAACACAACATAAACAACCCTTGCACACAAATAACAACAACTCGCAAGCCGACGGGTTAAAGGAGTTTTCAATCCCTTTCGGGTAACGGCGCCAGAAACGGTGCGTTGACGCGAGAAAATTGTAATAGGTTGATAGATCGAACGCCAAATAAAATAAATAGAAATAAAATGCAGCGAGGTATTTTTGTATTTTTGGTTTAGTAGATCTGAAAATAAATGCAAGAAAAGTAGATCGCAAAGGAAAATATATGAGAAAGAAGACCCGGGGGCCGTAGGTTTCACTAGTGCCTTCTCTCGAGAAAAATAGCAAACGATGGGTAAACAAATTAATGTGGGCAATTGATAGAACTTCAAATAATTATGACGATATCCAGGCAATGATCATTATATAGGCATCACGTCCAAGATTAGCAGACCGACTCCTGCCTACATCTACTACTATTACTCCACACATCGACCGCTATCCAGCATGCATCTATTGTATTAAGTTCATGGAAAAATGGAGTAATGCAATAAGAACGATGACATGATGTAGACAAGATCTATCTATGTATAGATAGACCCCATCATTTTATCCTTAGTAGCAACGATACATACGTGTCGTTTCCCTTTCTGTCACTGGGATCAAGCTCCGTAAGATCGAACCCACTACAAAGCACCTCTTCCCATTGCAAGATAAATAGATCAAGTTGGCCAAACAAAACCCAAATATCGGAGAGGAAATACGAGGCTATAAGAGATCATGCATAAAATAGATCAAAGAAACTCAAATGCTTTCATGGATATAAAAAGATATAACTGATCATAAACTCGAAGTTCATCAGATCCCAACAAACACACTGCAAAAGAGTTACATCATATGGATCTCCAAGAGACCATTGTATTGAGAATTCAGCGAGAGAGAGAGAAAGCCATCTAGCTACTAACTACGGACCCGAATGTCTACAAAGAACTACTCACGCATCATCGGGGAGGCACCAATGGAGGTGGTGAACCCCATCCGAGATGGCGTCTAGATTGGATCTGGTGGTTCTGGACTCTGCGGCGGCTGGATGAATATTTCCTCGATGTTCTTAGGGTTTCTGGAATATTGGGGTATTTATAGAGCAAAGAGGCGGTCCGGGGGGCACCCGAGGTGGGCACAACCCACCAGGGCGCGCCTGGGCCTCCTGGCGCGCCCTGGTGGGTTGTGCCTCCCTCGGGGCACCCCCCAGGCACAGCCAGGGCCCGTTGTGTTCCTTCTGGCCCATAAAAATTCTCCGTGGAGTTTTGTGGTTTTGGACTTCGTCTGATATTGATTTTCTGCGATGTAAAAAAGATGGAAAACAGCGACTGGCACTTGGCACTATGTCAATAGGTTAGTACCAAAAAATGATTAAAAATGACTATAAAATGATTATAAACATCCAAGATTGATAATATAACAGCATGGAACAATCAAAAATTAGAGATACGTTGGAGATGTATCAGCATCCCCAAGCATGACTCCTACTCGTCCTCGAGTAGGTAAGTGATAAAAAACATAATTTTTGATGTGGAATCCTGCCTATCATGTCATATCATATTCTTTTCTTTATAGCACGGACAATTGGACTTTTATGTGATTCAAAGCAATAATCTAGTTTTGACATAATAATTTAGATACTCAAGCATATCAACAAGCAACCATGTCTTTCAAAATATCAACACAAAAATAAGTTATCCCCAGCCAATCATGCTCAAACATTGATCCATTCATGAAACACACTCGAATATTAGTTACACCCAATACTTAAGTACGATCATATTGCCTCTTAGTTGGTGCTTTTTATGTGAGAAGATGGAGACTCAAATTCAAAATAAAAATTGCATAAAGTAAAAGAAAGGCCCTTTGCAGAGGGAAGTAGGGATTTGTAGATTTTCCAGAGCTCAAAGCGAAAAAGATTAGAGATAAAAACATGTTGGGAGGTGAATCCATCCCACCAACAAAAACGACTTAGAGTTCCCAACACTTTCCATGCTAGATATGCCATAGACGGTTCCCAAACAGAAAATAAAGTTGATTCCTTTTTCCACCATACTTTCACTTTCCATGGCCAACCGTATCCATGGGTGCCCTCCATACCAACGCTTTCCAAGGAATTTATTATTTGACAACATAAAGTAAATTCATTTTTGCATTTCTGGACTGGGCATCCCTAAGACCTTTGTCTTACTCTCGTGCAATGACAAGTGAATAAACACTCATCGTGAGAATAACACATCCAGCATGGAAAATATTAGCCACCCCTCACCGCTCCGGGAGCGAAACAAACACACAAAAGAGAAGTTTATTTTGAAAATTAGAGATGGCACATGCAAATTTTCTTAGAACGGAAAAAGAATACCGCATATAGGTAGATATAGTGGACTCATATGGCAAGACTGGTGTCGGTGTCAAAACCGGCGGATCTCGGGTAGGGGGTCCCGAACAATGCGTCTAAGGCGGATGGTAACAGGAGGCGGGGGACACAATGTTTACCCAGGTTCGGGCCCTCTCGATAGAGGTAATACCCTACTTCCTGCTTGACTGATCTTGATGATATGAGTATTACAAGAGTTGATCTACCACGAGATCGTAGAGGCTAAACCCTAGAAGCTAGCATATGGTATGATTGTTGTTGTCCTATGGACTGAACCCTCCGGTTTATATAGACACCGGTGGGGGCTAGGGTTACACAGAGTCGGTTACAAGGGAGGAGATCTACATATCCGTATTGCCAAGCTTGCCTTCCACGCCAAGGAGAGTCCCATCCGGACACGGGACGAAGTTTTCAATCTTGTATCTTCATAGTCCAACAGTCCGGCAGAAGTATATAGTCCAGCTGTCCGAGGACCCCCTAATCCAGGACTCCCTCAGTAGCCCCTGAACGAGGCTTCAATGACGATGAGTCCGGCGTGCAGATTGTCTTCGGCATTGCAAGGCGAGTTCCTCCTCTGAATACTCCATAGAAGATTTTGAACACAAGGATAGTGTCCGGCTCTACAAAACAAATTCCACATACCACCATAGAGAGAATAATATTTCCAATCTGCCGACCGCTTTTCATAATGTGACGTATTGCCGTGGTCTGGTCATGACGAACCATTTTTCCGAGCCTGCCAGTGCACGTGTCGCGAGGCGGTTTTTATTGGCACGTCCTATCGAAGCAGAGATCGTGTCCCTTTTTTCACGGAATTCTCATCAATACGGGTATAGGTAACCCAATCGTGCCCGTTGGTATGACTCGTTGATTTAGGCAAGTCCCAAACGACCACGCAGAGGACGCTTGATATTCATCCCCTTTATAAAGAGGCCTTGGCCTGTCTCCTTCCTCTCGCACTCAATCGAATCCTCCCCCCCACCTCGATTTCCAACACCCAAAGTTCAGGCTAGGCGCTTCGAACCTAAAATCATGCCCGGATCCAACCTTCAAGGTCGGTGGGTGCCCTCCTCCGTCACAGAGGAGGACATAAAGAAGATAAGAAAGGCTAGGTATTTGACCGGCGAAATCTCGCACAGGTTGCCTCCTCGAGGGCAGGTCATTCCCACTCCCGAACCTGGCGAGAGTGTCGTATTCGTCTCCCACTTCCTCCAAGGGCTAGGTTTCAGTCTAGATCCCTTTGTCAGAGGGCTCATGTTCTACTACGGGCTTGATTTCCATGATCTGGCTCCGGATTCCATCCTTCACATCTCGTGGTTCATCGTCGTGTGTGAAGCCTTCCTCCACATTACCCCACACTTCGGCTTATGGCTCAAGACCTTTAATGTGAAGCCGAAGATGATTGAGGGGCGACATGCAGAGTGCGGAGGTGCCGTAATAAGCAAAGGCGCCGATGTTCCATGGACAAAGGGTTCCTTCCCGGAGGTGTCCAGTTTATGGCAATGGGAGTGGTTTTATATCACAGCTCCCCGGGGTACGAAGTGGGTAGCCGCCCCTTCCTTCCGCTCGGGCCCCCGCCACAACTGGCGTCATGGGTCAATAAGGGGCTGGACTGGGGGCCACTAAATGATGTGCCGACATTGCAGAGTCGCATCCGAGACCTCCACGAGAGAGATGTCAGCCTTGTTAAGGTAATGCAATTTATGCTAGTTCGTCGAGCCCTTCCTTGCAAACGTCGACCTCTCCGTATGTGGGAGTTCAACCCGGAAGGACCGCGAACTATTCAGCACTTCTTCGGCATGACGCTCGAAGAGATGTACAGATCGTTCTTCGGATCACAAATAGAGTGTCCGGACACCTCCGAGGATGCGGGTCTGAACTAGAATCGTCCAGACACTCAAGTAAGTAATTCCGTGGCCGAACACGTTGTCTTTTAATTTATCACAACATCATTCTGAAAAGTCGCCTTTTGACCAGGACTAGATAAAAAAGACGAAGATGATCAGGTGTCCGGCCCCCCTTCCCGAGGGCTCACCGGATCCTGTACTAGCCAGGATGCTTGAGCTTGTGCCTTATCAAGCGCCATCAGGGGAAGATAAAGGGAGGAACAAAGAGGCCGAGAGCGAGCCTCACTCACTATTAATCCAAACCGGGGGAATCAGTGCCTCCTCGAAGGAGGATAACCGGGGGGAAGAATCTAAAATTCCCTCTCCCCAGTGAAGGAAGAGGACTGCCTCTGAAGACTTGCAAATAATGGTCTGCAAGCGAGGGAAGAATCCTTTGTCGGAGGGTCCTACCCCGGAGAGCATTCTTACCGTACAGTACCCGCAAGGGGACCAGCCCTCTACCGAGCTGTAAGTAAACGAAAGTTACCTTTTAGTAAACATATCCTGCTTCGTTTCCGAGAACGATAACCGAAGCGTGCATCTTGTAGTTTGCATCATAGCCCTTCTCGACAGAGTTCGTCTTCGGGGGATCTACTTCCGGAGATGATGGAGAGCAAAACACCTCCTCGTGCCTCCGCGCCTCATGAAGCGGGCGACCCTGAGGTGTCGTCACGAAGGATTTCTCCTGATCCGCCAAGGCCAGGGGTAACCCTTCGGCCCCCCGAAGTCCGGAGTATTCGGCTCCTAAGGAGAGGCGCAGAAAGAGTCCGGAACCGTCCGGTGTGCGATCGGATGCACTGATGAATCTTCTGGAGCAAGCGGCTATCTCGGAAACGCATCGTGCTCTAATGGGCATGGTGGTTGAGAGGATTTCATCCGCCGAAAGCGGGTTGCATGAATCTTTTATGAGTCTGCTGAAAGGCTTCGAGGTACGTGAAATAGTATATGTTTTTGACGATACCGCACACGCTAGGTGTGCCCTATGCAGATAGTAGCCCCTGAGACTCTGGTTGCTGTCGACAATGGCGGCAAATAGAGGATCATAGCCCAGGTAATAATCAGGCCACCTTAATGTGCAGGTGGCTGGTGGTCCGGTGGCTAGCCGGACTGGTGAGTTTGCCGAGCTGAAGCGGCAACTTGATGCGACAGGTGCCGACATCGTGCTTGTGAACAAGCGGCTTGACGAGGCACGGGGTATGCGTTTTCTCCGGTGATCAACACATATTAACAGGAGCATGATGCTATTATCTTTAATATGTTGTGACTACAGATGGGACTGCCGCCGTGGAGACCCTTCGGGCGGAACTTGCCCGAGCCAAGGAACAAACCAGGAAGAGTGATGCGGCCACTCTAAAGGCGGTCGCAGAGCTGAGAGCCGAACAGGCTGCGCATTGCCAAAGCAAGGATGAAATAGCCAAGATGGCTGTTGAGTTGAAAGATGCCGCCGACCGTTACGAGCTTCTTGAAAAGGAAAATCGAACTAAGATGACGGACCTGGAGAAGGCCATGGTAGCGGCCAAGGACGCCCGCTCTAAAATCAGAGCGGCGAAGGAGGAGCTGCGTCAAGCCGGGGATATCGCGGCTGGGAAGCCCTTTTTGTTGCGGACGAAGTTCGGAGATCCTAAGTATGCCCCTCTTGATCTACTATGGAGTTCTGTGGACGCATACGTGGATTTGGCAGCAAGTGCTGCTGATGCGGCGGAGTTTTTCAAAGATCAAAAAGATCGAGAAGTGGAAAAGCTGTTCTGGTCACAGTTCAATGTTCCAGTGCGTCCGGGCTTGCCATGGGGTCTGTTGTGGATCATCTGTGGCTGGAAGGGCCAAGGCCGAATAGTTATTTTAGTTTAGTGCAGCAGTTCCTTGGTGCTTTGCCGCGCATCGATGCTATGAAGAGGTCGGCTTGCATAGAGGGTGCGCGGATGGCTCTTGCCCGTGTAAAGACATATTGGACAGAGATGGAGCCCACCGCTATTGCGACCCAGAGTTCGGCCGTGGGCCGAGTATCGGCCGAGCACTACTTTGAAGAAGTCCTTGAAGGCGCTCGTTTAATAGAGGCTCAGTGCTCGAAGAATATTATGTTCTAGTGACATGTATTCCCATTGTAAGAACAATGTTTATTAAATTATAAAGGCTGTGTTTATACTTTTGCCTGAAAGTATTATGATGCCTCATGTGCGGCCGTTTATGTATATATGTATATAACCTGAAAGTTTGCAGTCGTCGGCTTTAGCCCTCACGCATATAATGCGGGGGTGTTCGCAAAAAACACGTATTCACACTTGATCCAATGTCTTGGTCCATTAAGGAGGTGATAGCGCAGCGAACGAGGCAATCAGACTATATTGCTTTAACACTTTCACTTAGCCATAGGAGTTTGACAGTAGGACTACTATATAGCCCCTGGTACCTCCACGCTCATACGAATACGGGGCGCGTACATACATGACCGAGAAACGGCCCTTCGTTAATGCGGAGGAATCCCAAAGATTCCGCTAAGTCATCGAGTGGTTGACCAGTCTCGCGCTTTATCATGACAGTCAGTTTTCGGCTTTCTCTACTAAGGTGCTCATCCGGATGAACCAGGGCACAATCCAAGTAGTTCTCCCGGTGCCACCTTAGCCGATAGAGCGGAACGTAAGGTAGCAAAACACGGGAGCCGGGCAAACCCAACATTTGACGAAAGACATGATTCGGAGCTGATGCATATAAGGCCAAACTCGCGACGCCGAACACGCCCTAAGGTATTCGGTCTTTACAACATATGCCGGAATGAATAACGCCCTTGATAATTATCCCTGAGTGTCCAGGTACGTGCATCGTTCTGATGTGGCGAAATGCCAATATCGTCAGCATCACTCTCGGTTATACTGAGTATCCGGAGGATGTGAACAACAAGAGACAGTAAAAAAGGTTTACACAGGGTCTTAATCTAAAAAGAAACCTTTGAGCGGGTCCCTGCTGCACGTCTGCGCCTGTGTCTCCGTTGTGCCATATCCTGGAAGGGTGTAGCACGATTGTCTTCTGTAAAAGAGAAGAACTTAGGTGTAAGTTGTCGTGCGAAAAATTGGTTATTCTCAATAAACCATGAAAATTCAAGATAAGTAAAGTTGAGCTGAACTAGCCCTGTTTACACACGGGAAGCCCCTGGTACCGCCTATGGGGGTATAACCATCAAACCAATCTCGGGTTTATCTAAGCTGTTATAGCTAGTAATGCGCCGGACTCGTCTAGCCGTGTCCGCGGTCTTGACGACCGATCATTTATTCTGGTTGGAGGGACCGTTTAGTGTTCGGCTGTTAAAGCCGTTGCACATTCCTCCGCGCGTAAGGAACGTTCAATATTTCCGCTAATTGTGATGATGCCACATGGACCGGGCATCTTGAGCTTGAGAGAAGCGTAATGCGGTCCTGCATTAAAACGAGCAAAAGCTGCTCTTCCGAGTAGTGCTTGATAGCCACTTCAGAATGGAGCGATGTCAAAGGTTAACTTTTCGCTTTGGAAGTTGTCGGGAGAACCGAATACAACCTCTAGTATTAGAGAGCCCGTGCCGCGGGCCTCTGGGCCTGGTATTACTCCCTTGAAGGTAGTATTACTGTGGCTGATTTTTGTCGGGTCTATCCCCATTTTGTGGACTGTGTCCTGATATATCAGGTTGAGACTACTGCCGCCGTCCATAAGGACTCGTATGAGATGGTATCCGTTTATTATTGGGTCTAACATCAAGGCAGCCAATCCTTCGTGCCGGATGCATGTCAGGTGATCCCTGCGATCAAAATTGATCGGGCAGGCCAACCAGGGGTTGAGCTTAGGGGTGACGGGCTCTACGGCGCGTGTGTCTCGGAGTGCATGTTTGCTTCTCCTCTTCGTCACGTGGATCATGTTCACTATTTGGACCTCTGGTGGGAATTTTTTCTGCCCCCCAGTGCTTTGCTGGCGAGGCTCGTCCTCGTCTTCACTTGGTATCTCCCTCCCCTTGTGTTCGGCGTTTAGCTTACCGGCCTGCTTGAAGACCCAACATTCTCTGTGGGTGTGATTTGCAGGTTTATCGGGGGTGCCATGAATTTGACATAGTTTGTCTAGAATCTTGTTTAGGCTGGATGGTCCATCTCTGCTGCCTTTGTAAGGCTTTTTCCGCTGACCCGGTCGAGAGCCCCTGAATCCGGCGTTTACCGCCGTGTTATCTGGGCTGTCTTCTTTATTTCGGCGCTTGCTTTTACTGCGTCGTGGTTTTCCATTGCCATCCCGGGCTTCGGATGTGCCTGGGTCGCTGGTGCTACTACGGGCTAGCCAGCTATCTTCGCCCGCGCAAAAGCGGGCCATGAGGCTTGTCAGGGCTGCCATTGTTCTCGGTTTTTATTGACCGAGGTGTCTGGCGAGCCATTCGTCTCGGACGCTGTGTTTGAAAGCTTCTAAGGCTTCAGTGTCCGGGCAGTCCATGATCTGGTTCTTCTTAGTGAGAAATCTGTTCCAAAGCTTTCGGGCTAACTCTCCGGGCTGTTGAATTATATGACTTAAATCGTCTGCATCCGGAGGTCGGACATAGGTCCCTTGAAAATTAGCCCGAAAAGCATCCTCAAGCTCCTCCCAACTTCCAATTGAGTTTTCGGGGAGGCTTTTCAGCCAGTACCGAGCTGGTCCTTTAAGCTTGAGGGGCAAGTACTTGATGGTGTGGAGATCGTCTCCGCGAGCCATATGGATATGGAGGATAAAGTCCTCAATCCAGACCCCAGGGTGTGTGGTTCCGTCGTACGCCTCTATGTTCACTGGTTTGAATCCTTCTGGAAATTCGTGGTCCAGCACCTCATCGGTGAAACATAGGGGGTGTGCGGCACCCCTGTATTTGGATGTGTCGTGGCGTTCTGATGGTTGTAGTGTTCGGTTTTGGTTGTGCGCTAGAGCGTGTTTCCTTGATCCGTAGATGGATCTGGTCGCGCCGGTCTTCTGATGCAAGTCCTCACGTGAATCGTGTGCTGACTTATGTGCGGCCTTGTTAGCTGCTCTATCGCGTCCACAAGGTGGTTGATCCGACCGGTCGGCCGTTTTATTTTTCGGCTGTGTGAGCTCTAAGGCCTCATCATCAAATTCAGGCAACAGCTTGCGCTTTGGATAGCTCTTTGTCTGGTAACTACCACCATACTTTTCTTCATTGTCGAGCACTTTGTTCCATCTACGGTTGAGCGTATTCTACGCGGCCTTAAGCCTTTGCTTCTGCTTCTTCAGACTCCTCGCGGTGGCGATAAGCCTTCTGCGGAGGTTCTCTTGTTCCAAGTGCCTTTCCAGGATGATGTGTGCATCCTCGTCCGGACTGTTTTCCTCTCCGGAGGGAGGTTGATGAGCTTTATCCTTAGCGTCGCCATGTTCGGACAGCAGATCCGTACTATGTTCGCCGTTTGCTGGTTCATCTTGCTCTACTGCTGGGTCAATGTGGTCGTCGTTTCCTATGGAGTCGACTGGGGTGTTATTTTCTCTTGCGCTGTTATCGCTGTTTTTGCCGAGGCGGGATTTGGAGCGGCGCCTACGCCGACGCTTTGGTTGCTTCTCGAGGGAGCCATCCTTCGCTACATCCTTCCGTTCCTCGTCATTGTTTTCTTTGGGTGTATCCACCATGTATATGTCATGTGAGGAAGTGGCTGTCCAGCGCCCTGTGAGCGATGGTTCCTGTTCCTCTCCTGCACCGTCGTCCATGACGTCGATGTCTTCGGAGTCGAAATCGAGCATGTCGGTTAAATCGTTGACAGTGGCTACTAAGTGGGTGGTGGGTGGGTCGCGAATTTCTTTGTCGTCCGTATCCCATTCTAGCCAGACATAGTTCGGCCAAGGGTCTCCTGACAGGGAGAGAGACCTTAATGAATTTAGCACATCGCCGAAAGGCGAGTGCTGAAAGATATCCGCGGAGGTAAACTCCATGATCGGCGCCCAATCAGATTCGATGGGCACAGACACAAGCGGCTCGGAGTCCATGGCCGGGGACGAATCCAATGGTTCGGCAACACGGGTCTCGTAGGAGGTGAAGTCAGTATTCGCTGCTATCGCCAGTGAGTGTGCGGCCTCCGTGGCGGGGTCCATCCACCCGTCCATAGATGGCGCGATTTGTTCCGGATTGAGGGCCGGAGTAGTTGCAGGTGTGATCTCCCGAACACAGTCCGACGGCAGAGCTAAATCATGCTCGTCGTGATTGTGCGGCGCACCTGACATGGGCTCGAATCCGTCGAAGATCAAGTCTCCGCGGATGTCAGCAGTATAGTTCGAGTTTCCAAACCTGACCTGATGGCCAGGGGCGTAGCTATCGATCTGCTCCAGATGGCCAAGCGAGTTAGCCCACAGTACGAAGCCGCCGAACATGAAGATCTGTCCGGGGAGGAAAACCTCACCCTGGATCGCATCGTTGCCGATGATCGAAGGAGCCATCAAGCCTTACGGTGACGACACAGTGGAAATCTCAATGAAAGCACCAATGTCGGTGTCAAAACCGGTGGATCTCGGGTAGGGGGTCCCGAACTATGCGTCTAAGGCGGATGGTAACAGGAGGCGGGGGACACAATGTTTACCTAGGTTCGGGCCCTCTCGATGGAGGTAATACCCTACTTCCTGCTTGATTGCTCTTGATGATATGAGTATTACAAGAGTTGATCTACCACGAGATCGTAGAGGCTAAACCCTAGAAGCTAGCCTATGGTATGATTGTTGTTGTCCTACGGACTAAACCCTTCGGTTTATATAGACACCGGAGGGGGCTAGGGTTACCCAGAGTCGGTTACAAGGGAGGATATCTACATATCCGTATTGCCAAGCTTGCCTTCCACGCCAAGGAGAGTCCCATCCGGACATGGGAGGAAGTCTTCAATCTTGTATCTTCATAGTCCAACAGTCCGGCAGAAGTATATAGTCCGGCTGTCCGAGGACCCCCCTAATCCAGGACTCCTTCGACTGGTTTAAAGGATTTTGGATGCACAAGTAGAGATCATACTTGGTGCAAAATGAAGGCTAGCAAAAGATTGAGAAGCGACCAACCAAGAAACGGATAATCTCATAAGCAAGCATTAAGCATAAATAACACCGAATAATGCACCACAAGTAGGATATAATTTCATTGCATGACTATTAACTTTCGTACTTGCATAGGGAATCACAAACCTTAACACCAATATTCTTACTAAAGCACAATTACTCATCAACATAACTCACATATCACATCATCATATCTCAAAACTATTACTAAGAATCAAGTTTATTTTGTCCAATGATCTTCATGAAAGTTTTTATTATATCCTTGTTGGATATCTATCACTTTGGGACTAATTTTCATGTGTTGCTTTTCATAAGCTCAAACAAATATAAGTGAAGATAATGAGCATAATTCTTTTCTTCTTTCTCTCAAAATAATTGAAGTGAAGCAAGAGAGAATTTCTTTAAAATTTGACTAAATCTCAAATAAATCTAAGTAAAGCAAGAGAGCATTTCTTAAAAACTACTAAGCACACCGTGCTAAAAAAAGATATAAGTGAAGCACTAGAGCAAGTCCATTGCTCATAATTATTTTTAAGTGAAGCATAGAGAGAAATTCTAACAAGTCATGACATAATTTTGGCTCTCTCAAATAAGTGTGTCCAGCAAGGATTGATGACTTAAAACACAAAATAAAGCAAGAAAATACTCATATCATACAAGACGCTCCAAGCAAAACAGATATCATGTGACGAATAAAAATATAGCTTCGAGTAAAATACCGATAGTTGTTGTAAGAAAGCTGGGATGCCACTCGAGGGCATCCCCAAGCTTAGTTGGTTGCTCATTTTTGGATAATAGCTTGGGATGCCTGGGCATACCCAAGCTTAGTCTCTTCTATCCTTCCTTCATCCATCGTAAGATAACCCAAAACTTGAAAACATCAATCACACAGAACTCAACAAAACCTTCGTGAGATCCGTTAGTGTAAGAATAATAAATCACTACTATAAGTGATGTATCAAACCAATTCTTATTTTGTTTTTTTGTATTACATCTACTGCATTCCAAATTTTCTATGGCAAAAACTCATCAAAGAAAACCATAGAGCCACTAAGATAAGCACACAACACAAAAAAAAAAGAATCTGTCAAAACAGAAGAGTCTGTAGCAATCTGATTTGTTCGAATACTTCTGTAACTCCAAAATTTCTACCAAATTAGGACGACCAGGGTAATTTGTATATTAATCTTTTGAAAAAAGAATCAGGGAAAAATCACTTTTATGTGATTTATGAAAATTATTTTCGTGAGCGGAAAGTTTATGTCTTTTTCAGCAAGATCAAACAACTATCACCCAAGATGATCCTAAAGGCTTTACTTGGCAGAAACACTAATTAAAACACAAAAAACACAAGCATAACAGTAGCATAATTGTGTTAACACTCAAGAACAGAAAGAAAAAAGAAAAAAATAAAATTTATTCATTGGGTTGCCTCCCAACAAGCGCTATAGTTTTACGCCCTTAGCTAGGCATAAAGCAAGGATCTAAGTTTTGTCATCTTTGGTTCGAGATCCATAAGATGCCCTCATTAAGGTGTCTTAATTCTTGTTCTAGGAAAGTGTTCCATACCCTTCCTCAAAGGAAATTGGAACTTAATATTGCCTTCTTTCATATCAATCACGACACCGATAGTGCGTAAAAACGGTCTACCAAGAATAATTGGACAAGACAGATTGCAATCAATATCAAGAACCATAAAATCTATGGGCATATAATTCCTATTTGCAAGAATAAGAACATCATTAATTCCTCCCATAGGCTTTTTAATAGTGGAATCCGCCAAGTGCAAAGAACATTCTTCAAGATTAGTAAGACCAAGCACATCACACAAAGATTTCGGAATTGTAGAAACACTAGCACCCAAGTCACACAAAGCAAAACACTCATAATTTTTAATCTTGACTTTGATAGTACGTTCCCATTCATCATGCAATTTTCTAGGAATTGAAACTTCTAATTCCAATTTTTCTTCCAGAGCTTTCATCATAGCATCAACAATATGTTTAGTAAAAGTAGGCCTGGGCATAAAAACCCATGAACCGAAGACCGAACCGATGCCGAAATAAAAAAACGAATTTTTGGTTTTTCTTACTGCTACAGGAAAATTCGGTTTTCACTTTTAATAACCGAATTGTATTCGGCCAGTTCAGTTTTATACCGATCACAAACCGAACTAACTATTCGAATGCGCAAATATCCTAGCGCCCAGTTCGCCGTGGACCTTGGCGCGATGTGTGTGGCCGCATGCGTGCGAGTCACTTGCTGGGCCGGCCGAATACGTTCAGCTAATCAGGCCCACTATTTTGCAGGATAGTTTCTCCCAGCCGTGCTAGTACGCCACTTGCACTTGGATTTGTCCCACCTCGCCTAGCTACACGAGATGAGGCAATGCGTTCAGCTACTTAAGAAGGCTGGGTGCTAGAGGTAAAATATGAAGGAAATATGCCCTAGAGGAAATAATAAAGTTGTTATATATATTTCCTTATATCATGATAAATGTTTATTATTCATGCTATAATTGTATTAACCGGAAACTTAGTACATGTGTGAATACATAGACAAATAGAGTGTCACTAGTATGCCTCTACTCAACTAGCTCATTAATCAAAGATAGTTAAGTTTCCTAACCATAGACATGAGTTGCCATTTGATGAATGAGATCACATCATTAGAGAATGATGTGATTGACAAGACCCATCCGTTAGCTTAGCACGATGATCGTTTAGTTTGTTGCTATTGCTTTGTTCATGACTTATACATGTTCCTATGACTATGAGATTATGCAACTCCCGAATACCGGAGGAACACTTAGTATGCTATCAAACATCACAACGTAAGTGGGTGATTATAAGGATTCTCTACAGGTGTCTCCGATGGTGTTTGTTGAGTTGGCATAGATCAAGATTAGGATTTGTCACTCCGATTGTCGGAGAGGTAGCTCTGGGCCCTCTCGGTAATGCACATCACTATAAGCCTTGCAAGCAATGTGACTAATGAGTTAGTTATGGAATGATGCATTACGGAACGAGTAAAGAGACTTGCGGGTAACGAGATTGAACTATTATTGAGATACCGACGATCGAACCTCGGGCAAGTAACATACCGATGACAAAGGGAACAACGTATGTTGTTATGCGGTTTGACCGATAAAGATCTTCGTAGAATATGTGGGAGCCAATATGAGCATCCAGGTTCCGCTATTGGTTATTGACCGGAGATGAGTCTCGGTCATGTCTACATAGTTCTCGAACCCGTAGGGTCCGCACGATCGGTATTATGAGTTTATGTGTTTTGATGTATCGAAGCTTGTTTGGAGTCCCAGATGTGATCACAGACATGATAAGGAGTCTCGAAATGGTCGAGACATAAAGATTGATATATTGGAAGGTTATGTTTAGACACCGGAAAGGTTTCGGATGAGTTCGGGCATTTTCCGGAGTACCGGGAGGTTACCGGAACCCCCCGAGGAGTTAATGGGCCTTAATGGGCTTTAGTGGAAGAGAGGAGGAGGCGACAAAGTGGGAGGCGCGCCCCCCTGAGGGAGTCCTGGATTAAGGGGTCCTCGGGCGCCCGGCCTGTGTGACGTGGGCCGGACTGATGGGCCATGCAGATACTTGACAGAAGACTTCCTCCCGTGTCCGGATGGGACTCTCCTTTGCATGGGTGGCAAGCTTGGCGTTCGGATATGAAGATTCCTTCCTCTGTAAACCGACGATGTACAGCCCTAGGCCCCTCCGGTGTCGATATAAACCAGAGGGTTTAGTCCGTAGAGCAGAATCACAATCATACAGGCTAGACATCTAGGGTTTAGCCATTACGATCTCGTGGTAGATCAACTCTTGTAATCCTCATATTCATCAAGATCAATCAAGCAGGAAGTAGGGTATTACCTCCATCAAGAGGGCCCGAACCTGGGTAAACATCGTGTCCCCGTCTCCTATTACCATCGACCTTAGACGCACAGTTCAGGACCCCCTACCCAAGATCCGCCGGTTTTGACACCGAAATTGGTGCTTTCATTGAGAGTTCCGCTGTGACGTCAAAGAAAGGATTGATGGCGCGCCTTGTCATCAAGGACAGTATCACCTCCGGAGGAGCCCTGGCCTCAGGCCAAACCCTCCGGCTGGGCGGCTTTACCATGACCGCCCGTTTGGCCGTCAAGCCGATGATGACTTCTCAGGTCATCAAAAATCGTCTCCGTGTTGACTCCTATTACTCCAAACGGATGGATCCGACGGAGTTGTCGTCCTTAAACGAACTCCTGGATCACATCGCCGCCATGGGGGTCGCTACAGACTATGATCAGACTGGGCTTAAACCCAATCTGAGAGAAATCAAATCTCCGCCGATCACCCATCAGACAGCGGTCGTAGAGGAGCAAAACAACAACTCTTCCCCTGTGTTGAGGACGAGCTATGTTCGGATTTCCGAGCTCGAAGAGCCGGATACCTATCTGCGGGACAACACTCCCGGTCCTCCGAACCTAGAATCGGGCGTCGAGCCTGGAAAATCATTTAACATCCCGAAGCCCGAATTAATAAGCTGAGAAGTTCTTCAAACTCCGGACTCCAAATTGGGCCAGGGATCGGATTCAAAGCCACCCACCCACCACAAGCAATATTCGCCAAGCAATTCTGGCCCTCCGGATATATGCGACCTCATGTATGTACGACAGGAGTCTTAGGAAACAGTCCATCACTTTTGGGCCAGATTCCTTCTTATCAAAGACAAGATTAAAGATTGCCGCGACGAGGACGCGATTTCAATATTCTGCAATAATTGCACAGACGAAGGAATCCTCAACGCCATCAACCGCCGTTGCGTATTACACTTCGCTGACTTGGCAACCATAGTACAGAAGTAGTGCGCAATGGAAAGCGCCTAGAAAACTCAGACAGCTCGCTGGGAACCACTGGTCTCCACTCAACCCCTCTAGCGAGGAAAAAGGATGCACCCTCGCGGGGCACCCGACCCCATAGTGAAGAAAACTAAGCCCATTACAGGACGCAGAACCATTCTTGAGGGATGGCTCGATAGGCCATGCAAAATACACACGACACCGGATAACGTACCAACCCATAGCCTTAGAGCATGTTGGATACTCCGGCAAGTGGCCAAGAGCGGCGAGGATATCCCCACCAAAAACACCTCAGAGCAACGCCCCCGGAAGATGACGACCTTAGAGTATTGACGGTCTTCGAGACTTCCGCTTCAAACAATCGGCGCAAGAGGGCACTCTGCGACCTCACCGAAGTCCGCCAAGTCGCAACAATAAACCCCTGGAACGACACGGCCATAACTTTCAATGCCAGTGATGAACCAAAATTCCGGTCATTCCGGGCACCATCCGCCTTGGTCCTCAATCCAATTGTGGATGGCTTTCGGCTCACTAAGGTGCTCATGGACGGCGGCAGCGGACTAAACCTCATCTACGAGGACACACTCAATAAAATGGAAACAGACAGGAGCCGCATCGAGCAAAGTAATATGACCTTCCAAGGAATCATTCCCAGCCGGGAGGCGCGATGCGCGGGGAAAATTACACTCGACATGGTATTCGGCACGCCGGAGAACTATCGGTCCGAAGGGATAACCTTCCAAGTGGCCCCTTTCAACAGTGGATATCACGCCCTGTTGGGGCGAGATGCATTCACACGCTTTCAAGCTATACCTCATTACAGGTATATGAAGCTCAAGATGCCCGGGCCCAGCGGTATTATCACTCTCACTAGTGATCCGGACATAGCCCTCTGCGCCGAAAACAAAACCGCATCCCTGGCCCTCGAGGCACTGTCCGAGTCCCTCGCGGCCGAAGAGTTAACCGCACTACGCTCCATGGTGGACAGGGACGACGTAATCCTTGATAAGTGGCCCAAATCTACCTCCTTCTAACCAGCAGACGAAATAGTCAAATTTCAAGTCCACCCAACGGACCCCAAGAAGCATCTTCCATCGGGGCACAGCTGGACCCAACGGTTGACGCCGCACTATGAGCATTCCTGCACGAGAACTGGGACATATTCGCCTCACCCTTCTGATATGCCGGGAATCCCACGCATGTTGGCCAAACAAAGCCTCAATATATTGAAGGATATAAGCCGGTCAAGCAAACACTACGGCACTTTTCCGAACCCAAATGACAAGATATGGGGGAGGAGCTAGCCAAGTTAATCGAGGCCGGATTCATCAGAGAAATAAAACACCCGGACTGGCTAGCAAACTTGGTGAGGGTGCCAAAGAAGGATAAATCCTGGCGCATGTGCGTCGATTTCAAAGACCTCAATAAGGCCTGCCCTAAGGATCCCTTCCCCCTCCCCCGCATCAATCAGATTATTCGTGCTACTGCAGGTCACGACTCACTGTGTTTCCTCGACGCATGCTCCGGATACCATCAAATCAAAATGAAGGAGTCCGATCAAGCCGCAACGGCATTCATTACCCCATACGGGCCTTTCTGCTTCAACACTATGCCCTTTGGGCTTAAAAACGTCGGCGCCACCTGAGGGAGTCCTGGACTAAGGGGTCCTCGGGCGTCCGGCCTGTTATCCTTTGGGCCGGACTGATGGGCTGTGAAGACATGAAGACCGAAGATTGTACCTGTGTCCGGATTGGACTCTACTTGGCGTCGAAGGCAAGCTTGGCAACCGACTATGTAGATTCCCTCTGATGTAACCGACTCCATGTAAACCTAGATCTCTCTGGTGTCTATATAAACCAGATAGCATAGTCCGGATAGACAGATACACATTACCATAGTCATACAGGCTAGACTTCTATGGTTTAGCCATTACGATCTCGTGGTAGATCAACTCTTGTAACACTCATATACATCAAGATCAATCAAGCAGGAAGTAGGGTATTACCTCCATAGAGAGGGCCCGAACCTGGGTAAACATCGTGTCCCCGTCTCCTATTACCATCGACCCTAGACGCATAGTTCGGGACCCCCTACCCGAGATCCGCCGGTTTTGACACCGACATTGGTGCTTTCATTAAGAGTTCCACTGTGCCGTCGACGAAAGGTTCGATGGCCCCTTCAATCATCGGCAATGACGCTGTCCAAGGAGGAAGCTTCCTCCCCGGACAGATCTTCGTATTCGGCGGGTACGTACCGCGGGCCAACTCCCTTGGCCATCTGGAGTAGATCGACAGCTACGCCCCTGGCCGTCAGGTCAGATTTGGGAGCTTGAACTACGTCGTGGACATCCGTGGAGACTTGATCTTCAACGGATTCGAAACTGCGGCCACCGCGCCCCTTCGCCCCGATGAGCATGGCCTAAACCTGTCATCGGGCCCCATCCAAGAGATAGCTCCTGCAACAACTCCGGCCTTAGATCTGAATCAGATCGAGTCATCCGAAGATGGGAAGCTCAACCACGTCACAGAGGCTACTGATCCAGCGGCGTTGGAGCCGCACATGGATTCTACTTCATATGATATCTGCATCAACGGAACCCCGGACTCGTCTCCGGCGACAAGTTCCGAACCCTGCGAGCCCGTGGATGCCGAACTCAATCGGTTATCGATCTTCAAGTTCAGCGCCGCAAACGTCTTCCAACACTCGCCCATGGGCGATGTACTAAATTCACTAAAAACCTATCCCTGGAAGGCGACTCGCCACCGAACTATGTTCGGTTCGAACTTGTGGTGGATGATGGAAAATTTTGCTTCCCACCCGCCACCCACTTCATAGCCACTATCGAAGACCCAACCAACACTCTTGGCCCCGGCTCCGAAGACATCAACGGTATGGACGACGATGAGGGGCAAGGCCAGAACTCACTACCCGCTAGACGGGGGATGGCCACTTCATGGTACGACGTGTGTATGGTAGACACACCCAACGACGCTCTCGATGATGACAAGGAGGACCCAGTCAAGGATAAACCTCCTGGTACACAGTACGAACATCGGCGCGCCCGGCGCCGCTCTAAGTTACATCGCTCAAGAGAAAACAATACTAGCACCAAAGAAGATAACACTCCAGACAATGAAGACCCTGTCGAGGTAGGATCCGAACAGGAGGAACAGGAAGGAGGGCAAGACAGCCCTGACGAACAGGCCACATATGGAGACTCAGAGGATAACAATTTATCCCCACTCTTCGGTGAAGAAGAGACCCTCGGCAACGACGATTTTATCGTGCCTAAGGAACCTCTAGAACAGGAGCGCTTTAAATGCCGGCTCATATCTACTGCAAGGAGCCTAAGGAAGAAGCAGTTGCAGCTTCAAGCGAGCCAAGATTTGCTCAATGATAGATGGACCGAGGTCCTGGCCGCCAAAGAATACGACCTTAGCAGCCCAGACATAAGCCACCCCAAGAGTAGGTGGCTCCCTCAATACGATGGCAGGGCGTTGGAGCCCACACCACCATCGAATAATGCGGTAGGCTGACCATAGTTCGGTCCGAATAAAGCAGCAGCCCAAGCAGAGCACCATACCAACCCATCCGGCCATCAAAACAAGAACAAAACAGCTCGGGGGAATACTCGCAACATTCAACAAGACCTGGAGGGTAGAACAGGACACACAAAATCAGTATACAGATCGCGGGGACATGCCCCGACCGGTGATGAGGGTTACCTATTCGGACACAACAGAGCCGACCACGCCCGGTCCGAACACCATAGACGAAGCCCGCCGGAGGTGCTTCATAGTGTGGCCCAACATAGAGGAGTCGCACACCCTCTCTGCTTCACTGACGAGGTAATGGAGCATGAATTCCCAGACGGGTTTAAACCCATTAACATCGAATCATACGATGGAACAACAGATCCCGCGGTATGGATTGAGGATTACCTCCTGCATATTCACATGGCTCATGGAGACGACCTTCATGCCATTAAATACCTACCTCTCAAGCTTAAAGGGCCAGCTCGGTACTGGGTAAACAGTTTGCCAGAAAATTCTATTGGCAACTGGGAAGATTTGCAAGACGCCTTTCGAGACAACTTCCAAGGAACATATGTCCGGCCACTAGATGCCGATGACTTAAGTCATATTTTCCAGGAGCCCGGCGAGTCAGCCAGGGAGCTCTGGACTAGGTTCTTAGTCAAAAAGAACCAAATTGTTGACTGTCTGGATGCAGAAGCCCTTGCGGCCTTCAAACATAGCGTCCGGGATGAATGGCTAGCGCGTCACCTCGGCCAGGAAGGACCCAAATCCATGACAGCCCTTACCGCTCTAATGACTCGCTTTTGTGCGGGAGAAGACAACTGGCTCGCTCGTAAAAGCAACAACGCCAGCGACCCGGGCACTTCCGAAATCCGAGACGTCAATGGTAAGCCACAACGAACTGAACACAACAGTCGCAATAATACTGAAAGATTATACGACACAGCGGTCAACGCCGGATTTCACAATCCAAAACCCGGTCAATGGAAGAAGCCACTAAAGGCAAACCAGGATGGACCATCCACCCTAGACAGGATATTGGACCAACCTTGTCAGATTCACGGTCACCCTGATAAGCCAGCTAATCATACCAACAGAAACTGTTGGGTCCTCAAGCAGGCAGGCAAGCTTAACGCCGATCAGAAGGGGAGGAGGCCACCAGGCGATAAATATGACGGAGCGGCTCGCCAGCCGAACACCAGGGGCCAAAAACAGTTTCCCTCGGAACTTCGATCACTCCCGAAACGGAAATAGCAGTTCGGTTTCCGCCGTCCACCTAACATACTGGCAAGATTTACACCACCCGTACATCACTACGCACTCAAGATACCATGGGCATCGGCGGAAGCACAATACGGACAACCCTGCAAGCATTCCCGTAACGTTTTTATCTGTTTTTCTTATTTTTCTGTATCTTCTCCTAAGAACAGGTGACCAACAGGAAAGCATCTACAACAGACTCTATCGAAGTTCGGATCCGTACACTCACCTAAGGGGCTACTTCCGTGAAGGATTCCCCTCCCCGAGGACGGGCGGCGCAGATGTGCGACAGGAGGTCCAAAATAACTTTTTGTAGACCGCACTCTTTATTCCGAGCCTGTACTATGCTCCCAGTAAACCTCTGTTCCCAACCCTAAGCATGTCAAATACCCGGGTTTGTGGTTTCTTTTTTTATATATACATAAATTTATCATTGGCATATTTCTCCGCTCCCAGTAAACCTCGTTCGAACTAATCTTTCATACTCTTTCAACAATGAGTACGGCCTCAACAGCTGCTTTACAGATGCACCTCGGCATACCCTGCCAGGGGCTCTGTATGGGAACGAATGAGTTGCCAGCAAAAGTCTGAATAGCTCTATAGCGTACTTCGGCGTCGCAAGTTTGGCCTTATATGCATCAGCTCCGAATCATTGTCTTGGGTCAATAGTTGGGTTGCCCGGCTCCTGTGCTTGCTACCCTACGTTCCGCTCTATCGGCTAGGGTAGTACAGGGAGAACTACTGCGATTGTTCCCTGGTCTAAACCGGATGAGCACCTTAGTAGAGAAAGCCAAAAACTGACTGTCATGATGCGGCAAGAGCTGGTCAACCACTTGACGACTTCTTGGAATCCTTAGCGATTCTCCGTGTCACACGAGGGATCTTTTTCAGATCAAATATGTAAGGCACTATACGCCGCATACATACCAGGGGCTATGTCGTAGTCCCACCATAAAACTCCTATGGCTAAGTGAAAGTGTTAACGCCTGATAGTCCGATTGCTTGGTTCGCTGCATTATCACCTCCTTCACGGACCAAGACGTTGGATAAAGAGTGATTAAATGCTTTTCCGAACACCCCCGTACTTCCTACGAGGGGGCTGAAGCCGACGACTGCAAACTTTCAGATTATATTAAAACGGACGCATAGGAGGAATTCAAGCTTTTGAGCAAAAATATAAAATAGATCAATTATAAAATTGTCTTTTACAATTCTAATACACCTCACTCAAACATTATGTTCTTCGAGCATTGACCCTCTATCAGGCGGGCGGCTTCCAGGACGTCTTCAAAATAATGCTCCGGCTCACTACGGTCCTTGCCCTGGGGTGGACTCTTCGCCGCAACATCGATGGCCTTCATCTTACCCCAGAACGTCTTGACTCGAGCAAAGGCCATCCGTGCACGTTCAATGCACGCCGACCGCTTCGCAGCATCGATACGCGGCACCGCATCAACATGACGCCGCACCAGGCCAACGTAGCTCTTTGGAACAGGCTCATTCGGCCACAAGCGGATCATGACATTCTTCACGACGTCGGCGGATATCCTATGAAGCTCGGCCCATTGGGACATCTGTTCATTCAGCAACAGAGGGCGCTTTGATGCGCCAAATTGTGACCAGAAAAGCTTCTCCGTGGCATACCCCTCTTGTGCTTGGTAAAATTGCGCCGCATTGAAAGAACTCTTCGGCAAGTCCAAAAATTCAGCCGGAGAACTCCAGACCTGGTTCAACTGAGCATTGTCCGGATCGCGAAACTTAGCCTGAAGCAAAAAGGGCTTACCGGCCGCTATATTCTTAGCCTGCCGAATCTTTTCCCGATCTGCCCTAGATTCAGACTGAGCTTCACTCGTATCTCGTACGGCCTTATCAAGTTTAGCCATTTTGGCTTTATTCTCCTTCTCATGGTATTCACAGCGGCTGGCTGTATTCTTTAATTCAAGCGCCAGTGCGGACATTTTCTCCTCATTTTGGCATCGAGCTGCTTGTTCGGCTCTTAGCTCAGCCGATGCCTTCTCGGCAGCCGCATCACTACACCAGGCCTGCTCCTTGGCCCGGGCTAGCTCCGCCCGAAGAGCTTCAACGGCGGGAGCTGTTGGAAATATGCCCTAGAGGCAATAATAAATTGGTTATTATTATATTTCCTTGTTCATGATAATCGTTTATTATCCATGCTAAAATTGTATTGATAGGAAACTCAGATACATGTGTGGATACATAGACAACACCATGTCCCTAGTAAGCCTCTAGTTGACTAGCTCGTTGATCAATAGATGGTTACGGTTTCCTGACCATGGACATTGGATGTCGTTGATAATGGGATCACATCATTAGGAGAATGATGTGATGGACAAGACCCAATCCTAAGCCTAGCACAAGATCGTGTAGTTCGTTTGCTAAGAGCTTTTCTAATGTCAAGTATCATTTCCTTAGACCATGAGATTGTGCAACTCCCGGATACCGTAGGAATGCTTTGGGTGTACCAAACGTCACAACGTAACTGGGTGGCTATAAAGGTGCACTACAGGTATCTCCGAAAGTGTCTGTTGGGTTGGCACGAATCGAGACTGGGATTTGTCACTCCGTGTAAACGGAGAGGTATCTCTGGGCCCACTCGGTAGGACATCATCATAATGTGCACAATGTGACCAAGGAGTTGATCACAGGATGATGTGTTACGGAACAAGTAAAGAGACTTGCCGGTAACGAGATTGAACAAGGTATCGGGATACCGATGATCGAATCTCGGGCAAGTACTATACCGGTAGACAAAGGGAATTGTATACGGGATTGATTGAATCCTCGACATCGTGGTTCATGCGATGAGATCATCGTGGAACATGTGGGAGCCAACATGGGTATCCAGATCCCGCTGTTGGTTATTGACCGGAGAGTCGTCTCGGTCATGTCTACATGTCTCCCGAACCCGTAGGGTCTACACACTTAAGGTTCGGTGACGCTAGGGTTATAGAGATATTAGTATGCGGTAACCCGAAAGTTGTTCGGAGTCCCTGATGAGATCCCGGACGTCACGAGGAGTTCCGGAATGGTCCGGAGGTAAAGATTTATATATGGGAAGTCTTGTTTTGGTCGCCGGAAAAGTTTCGCGCATTATCGGTATTGTACCGGGAGTGCCGAAAGGGGTCCGGGGGTCCACCAGCCCCGGGGGGCCACATGGGCTGTAGGGGTTTGCGCCTTGGCCTATATGGGCCAAGGGCACCAGCCCCAAGAGGCCCATGCGCCAAGAGATAAGGGAAAGGGAGAGTCCTAAAGGGGGAAGGCACCTCCGAGGTGCCTTGGGGAGGATGGACTCCTCCCTGGCCGCACCCTTCCTTGGAGGAAGGGCCAAAGCTGCGCCCCCCTCTCCCTTGGCCCTATATATAGTGGGGGGGAGGGAGGGCAGCAACATCTAAGCCCTGGCGCCTCCCTCTCCCTCCCGTGACACATCTCCCTCCTCCCGCAGCGCTTGGCGAAGCCCTGTTGGAATCCCGCTACTTCCACCACCACGCCGTCGTGCTGCTGGATCTCCATCAACCTCTCCTCCCCCCTTGCTGGATCAAGAAGGAGGAGACATCGCTGCTCCGTACGTGTGTTGAACGCGGAGGTGCCGTCCGTTCGGCGCTAGGATCATCGGTGATTTGGATCACGACGAGTACGACTCCATCAACCCCGTTCTCTTGAACGCTTCCGCTCACGATCTACAAGGGTATGTAGATGCACTCCTTCCCTCTCGTTGCTAGTAAACTCCATAGATTGATCTTGGTGATGCGTAGAAAATTTTGAATTTCTGCTACGTTCCCCAACAGTGGCATCATGAGCTAGGTCTATGCATAGTTTCTATGCACGAGTAGAAGACAAAGTAGTTGCGGGCGACGATTTTGTCAATTTACTTGCTGTTACTAGTCTTATCTTGATTCGGCGGCATCGTGGGATGAAGCGGCCCGGACCGACCTTACACGTACACTTACGTGAGACAGGTTCCACCGACTGACATGCACTAGTTGCATAAGGTGGCTAGCGGGTGTCTGTCTCTCCCACTTTAGTCGGATCGGATTCGATGAGAAGGGTCCTTATGAAGGGTAAATAGAAATTGGCATATCACGTTGTGGCTTTTGCGTAGGTAAGAAACGTTCTTGCTAGAATCCCATAGCAGCCACGTAAAACATGCAACAACAATTAGAGGACGTCTAACTTGTTTTTGCAGGGTATGCTATGTGATGTGATATGGCCAAAAGGATGTGATGAATGATATATGTGATGTATGAGATTGATCATGTTCTTGTAATAGGAATCACGACTTGCATGTCGATGAGTATGACAACCGGCAGGAGCCATAGGAGTTGTCTTAATTTATTGTATGACCTGCGTGTCAATGATAACGCCATGTAATTACTTTACTTTATTGCTAACCGTTAGCCATAGTAGTAGAAGTAATAGTTGGCGAGACAACTTCAGAAAGACACGATGATGGAGATCATGGTGTCATGTGTCAGGACACCGATTCCAAGTCACATCGATCTAGCCGGTAACACCTCATATCACTTTGTGGCCTCACGCACGGTATTCCCACGGGTGTTGCCTTACCATGGCCCGGGACCATTTGCGCCTTTTGGCTCACGTATATGATAGTGTCGCTAGCATCCATATGACAGAGAACCCGGGCCGACATGACTAGTCGTGAACCCAAAGTGGCACTAACTTAGAGGGACAGTCATACATGAATCAACATCAAGCATGTCGGTCAGCAGCATGCGAATCCGGGCTGTAGCTCTGGGCTAACAGGACTCCGGGAACCTGGGCTGTAGCAGGCTAGGCAGGACTCCGGATGTCACCGCGTGACATTTCCCCGAAGGGACAAACACAGGAACGAAGTGAATCACATGCCGGCCAGTCAAGTGTTCCGGAGCAGTAGTGCTGGGCTAGCAGGACTCCGGTGAACCGGGCTGTAGAGAACTACTCTGGCTCATGGAAGCACAAGACTACTTTTCCCCATAAGAGGGGCTACCAAGGATAAACAACTAGGTTGTCAGATCCCACACATACCAAGCATTTCAATCATACACACAATATGCTCGATATGTGCAAATACAACATGGCATCACAACAAGACTCTACGACTCAGAGTATTTATTCATTAGGCTCCGAAGAGCGAGATATTACAAACATGGGTCTCATGACCCAACATTCAGAGCATACAAGTCAAACACATGCGGAAGCTTAACATGTCTGAGTACAGACATCTACAAATGAAAAAGGCTGAGAAGCCTGACTATCTACTAGATCCTGCCGAGGGCACAAGATCGTAGCTGAGGTATCAAGCTAAACGTCGAAGTCCACACGGAACTACTAGCGAGACTGACGTCTCTCTGCAAAACATAAAATAGGCAAACGTGAGTACAATTGTACCCAGCAAGACTTACATCAGAACTATCTACATATGCATCGGTATCAACAAGGGGGTGGTGGAGTTTAACTGCAGCAAGCCAGCTTTGACTCGGTGGCTATCCTGAACTACGACTGCAAGCAACTCTTTTGAGGTGGCGCACACGAGTCCACATATTCACCATATCAATACACCACTATGGATCCGCTCCCGTCTCCCTACGAGAACGCCATCCATAGCACTCACGCTTATCTTGCGCATTTTAGAGTATCCACTTTCACTTGTCTATGAACTGTTATAGGCAACCCAGAAGTCCTTTACCGCGGACACGGCTATTCGAATAGATGATCTTAACCCTGCAGGGGTGTACTTCTTCACACACGCTCTTGCCACTTACCACCATGTACACGTCGTGTACCTCGGCAACCTTCAAGCGGAAGCCTGGCGAGGGAGTCGGCCACGACCTGACTAACCACACAAGTCTCTCGTCCAGGTTTATCGCCTATTCGGGTTCCATCCGCAAGGAGATCCGGCCGGGGTGTCGCTCACGGCCCCAAACGATGTGTGCAGGGTTCCCAAGCCCACCTCGACGGATGGATCTACGCTTGGTACACCGTGCCACGGTGCCTAGTCTGTCCCAAGCCCACCTGTACCGGGTACCACTTGGTAGACTACTAACACAACCTACAAACACCAGAAACTAGTTGCAACTCCTGGACAGAGATCGAGGCGGTTAATAAGCCGAGAGGGGTCGAGTTACCGGAACCCAATGTGTGGTAGTAACTGTTCATGGATCACAAACACAGAACTCAGTTCCTGAGGACGGCTTCAATGAGACAACCCACCATGTACTCCTACATGGCCTCTCACCGCTACCTTTACCAAATCGTGTTCACACACTTAGCTCTCACACAGTAGGACATGTTCACAACTTTCCAATTCATTCTCGATGAATCAGACCTGACACAACTCTAAGCAATAGCAGGCATGACAAACAAGCATGAATGAGTAGGCACATCAGGGCTCAAACAACTCCTACTCATGCTAGTGGGTTTCATCTATTTACTGTGACAATGACAGGTCATGCAGAGGAAAGGGGTTCAACTACCGCAGCAAGTAACAGATGAAACGTTGTTGTCCTAATGCAGTAAAAGAGAGCAGGAGCGAGAGAGTGGGATTGTATCGGAATGAACAAAGGGGTTTTGCTTGCCTGACACTTCCGAAGATAGTATAGCTCTTCATCGGTGTCATCGATCGCATCGTCGAAGCAACGTCTACTGAGAGGGGACAATTACCGGCAACAGAGAAGAAATACAATCAATGCAATGCAACAATATGATGCATGAATGTGACATGGCAATATGCTGTTGATTGGGTTAATGCAACTAGCAGCAAGTTAGATGGAGTTGGTTTGAACACTAGGTTCAAATTCAAACTCCATATGTGCTTTCTTAAATGCCACTTATATGATTTGTCCTAAACAGCAGCTGTAAGTTGTTCTAACATGCATGAAAATGCCATATTCAGATTCTTTGGATTTTTCTGATCATTTTTCATATAAAATTTATTTCATTCTGAGTTACGGTTGATTTTCTATGATTTTTAGAAGTTTTAAACATTTTCTGGAATTTCCTGGCTATTTAAAATTAAACTACTTCCAGAAAATGTAATACTGCATCAGCAAGGCGTCAGGCTGATGTCAGCAGGGTCAACAGGGTCAACCCTGATGGCTGGGACCCACATGTCATTGGCTCAGAGTTAACTGGAAGTTAATCCCGTGTTGACTGGGATTTGACCCACCGCGGGGCCCGCTGTTAGTGACCGCGTTGTGTAATTAGCAGTGTGGTTAGGCCCTATGGCGTGGTTAGCCGGCGGCTTAACGACAGCGACCACACCGTGCGGCGGCGGCTCGCCGGAGTGGCGCTAGGGTAGCGACAGAGCGCGCTGAGGGCACTAGGGGGAAGCCCAGGCCCGTGCGCATCTAGGGAGGCCGCGTGGCTGCCGGGGATGGACTGTTGCAGCGGCGGCAGCGAGGTTAGCGGCGGCCAGAGCTCGGCCGTGTACGGGTAGGGTGCTGTGGTGCACTAGCAATCCAAAGGAGAGGCTGGCCAGCGTCGCTGGGCTACCCGGAGCTCGACGGATAGCAGTGAAAGGTGGAACGAGCTCCGCAGCAAGGAGAGCATCAGCCATGGTGGTGGCCGGAGCTATGGCATCGGCGGGACAGGCTAGCGGACAGGAACGGAGGGGGAAAAGCAGAGGGGGAAGATCAGGAGCTCACAGGGAACACGCAGGGATGATCAGTGGGCTCGGGGGTGCGATGGAGGCGGCGAATCGGCGATGGCGACCGGCGGTGTAGAGAGAGACGATGTCGAGCTCGATGGCGTCTCTTCAGGGCGCCTGGGCTCACGATCTGCGTCGAGGTGACTTCCCGATCGATGGCGGATCTCCTAGATACGGAATCGCGGCGTCTCATCGATGGTGGCCACGTGAACGACGTACGGTGTCCATGGCTACGGCGAGCGGCGGGGGCGAACGCGCTCGGTGGTGCTGCGGGAGAGAGCAGAGGAGGGGGAGGGGGTCCAGGGAGAGAGCGGGGGTGTCGAGAGGGAGTGCGTGGCACTCGGGGCTGGCTCCAGAAGCGGCGGAAGCAGGAGGTGGCTCGGGCACGTGCCCGCGCGCGGTGGCCACACGCCTCGCGTCCTTCTGGCGCGAGGTGGGAGACGGTGGCAGCTCTGGTGGGCTGGGCCAGGTAAGTGGGCCGCCAGGTAGGTTTGGGGCCAGGTAGGTTTCCTGTTGCCTTTATTTTTCTTTCTATTTTCTATTTCTTTTGCTCTGTTTTGATTTAGTAATAATACTAAACCATTTCATAAAATCCTGGAAATAATTATGGGTGACTTCTGAATTATTCCAGTGACCCTTAACAATTTCCAACATTTTTGGAGCATCTGAAATATATAGAGCATTCAAATAGCTCCAATTCAAATATGTTTGAATTAATTCAACGACCATAAATGCCTTGGAAAAATGTGCATGACCTCTGGTAAAGGTTTTAACCTTTTCCCAATAGATAATGAACATTTTTGAAGGGCATTTTGGGTTTAATGAAAATATTTTTATTTTGAACCTAGTTGAATTCATTTGGTGCTAGGGTTTGGTCATCCCCAATTCAAATTCATTTGAATTAAACATGATGACATGAATGCTTTCATGTAATTAACTACAAGCAATTCTAGGGCTGTGACATCATGTCGGTGACGAAGGTGATCATGCCGCGCCTCGAAGATGGAGATCAAAGGCGCAAGATGATATTGGCCATATCACGTCACTTTATGATTTGCATGTGATGTTTGTCATGTTTACATCTTATTTGCTTAGAACGACGGTAGGATAAATAAGATGATCCCTCACTAAAAATTTCAAGAGAGGTGTTCCCCCTAACTGTGCACCGTTGCGAAGGTTCGTTGTTTCGAAGCACCACGTGATGATCGGGTCTGATAGATTCTAACGTTCGAATACAATGGGTGTTGACGAGCCTAGCATGTACAAACATGGCCTCGGAACACATGCGAAACACTTAGGTTGACTTGACGAACCTAGCATGTACAGACATGGCCTCGGAACACAAGAGATCAAAAGGTCGAACATGAGTCGTATAGTAGATACGATCAACATGGAGATGTTCACCGATGATGACTAGTCCGTCTCACGTGATGATCGGACACAGCCTAGTTTGACTCGGATCATGTATCACTTAGATGACTAGAGGGATGTCTATCAGAGAGGGAGTTCATTAAATAATCAGATGAACTTCATTATCATGAACATAGTCGAAAGGTCTTTGCAAATTATGTCATAGCTTACGCTTTAGCTCTACTGTTTAAGATATGTTCCTAGAGAAAATTTAGTTGAAAGTTGATAGTAGCAATTATGCGGACTGGGTCCATAAACTGAGGATTGTCCTCATTGCTGCACAGAAGGCTTATGTCCTTAATGCACCGCTCAGTGTGCTGAACCTCAGCGTCGTCTGTAGATGTTGCGAAACATCTGACATACACGTTTTGATGACTACGTGATAGTTCTGTGCGTAATGCTAACGGTTTAGAATTGTGGCACCAAAGACATTTTTGAAACGTCGCGGAACATATGAGATGTTCCAAAGACTGAAATGGGGATTTCAGACTAGTGCCCACGTCAAGAGGTATGAGACCTCTGACAAGTTTCTTAAGCCTGCAAACTAAGGGAGAAAAGCTCAATCGTTGAGCATGTGCTCAGATTGTCTGAGTACTACAATCACTTGAATCGAGTGGGAGTTAATCTTCCAGATGAGATAGTGATGGTTCTCCATAGTCACTGCCACCAAGCTATTAGAGCTTCGTGATGAACTATAACATATCGGGGATAGACATGATGATCCTTGAGCAACTCGCGATGTTTGACACCGCGAAAGTAGAAATCAAGAAGGAGCATCAATTGTTGATGGTTAGTAAAACCACTAGTTTCTAGAAGGGCAAGGGCAAAAGGGATACTTCATGAAACAGCAAATCATTTGCTGCTCTAGTGAAAAATCCCAAGGTTGAACCCAAACCCGAGACTAAGTGCTTCTGTAATGAGGGGAATGGTCACTGAAGCAGAACTACCCTAGATACTTGGTAGATGAGAAGGCAGGCAAGGTCGACAGAAGTATATTGGATCTACATTATATGAATGTGTACTTTACTAGTACTCCTAGCAGCACTAGGGTATTAGATACCGGTTCGGTTGCTAAGTGTTAGTAACTCGAAATAAAAGCTGCGGAATAAACGGAGACTAGCTAAAGGTGAGATGACGATATGTGTTGGAAGTGTTTCCAAGGTTGATGTGATCAAGCATCGCATGCTCCCTCTACCATCGAGATTGGTGTTAAAACTAAATAATTGTTATTTGGTGTTTGCGTTGAGCATAAACATGATTGGATTATGTTTATCGCAATACGGTTATTCATTTAAGGAGAATAATGGTTACTCTGTTTATTTGAATAATACCTTCAATGGTGTTGCACCTAAAATGAATCTTGATCGCAGTGATACACATGTTCGTGCCAAAAGATATAAAATAGTAATGATAGTACCACATACTTGTGGCACTGCCATTTGAGTCATATTGGTATAGAACGCATGAAGAAGCTCCATGTAGATGGATCTTTGGACTCACTCATTTTTTAAAAGATTGAGACATGCGAACCATGTCTATTGGTATATATGCATGAAGAAACTCCATGCAGATGGATCGTTTGGACTCACTTGATTTTGAATCACGTGAGACATGCAAATCATACCACATGGGCAAGATGACTGAAAGGCCTCGTTTTCAGTAAGATGGAACAAGAGAGCAACTTGTTGGAAGTAATACATCTGATGTGTGCAGTCCAATGAGTGCTGAGGCACGCAGTGGATATCGATATGTTCTTACTTCATAGATGATTTGAGTAGATGCTGAGTGTATTTACTTGATGAAACACAAGTCTGAATTATTGAAAGGTTCAATTAATTTCAGAGTGAAGTTGAAGATCGTCGTGATAAGAGGATAAAATGTCTATGATATGATCATAGAGATATCTGAGTTACGAGTTTGGCACACAATTAAGACATTGCGGAAAGTGTTTTACAATTAATACCGCCTGGAACACCAGAGTGTGATGGTGTGTCCGAACATCATAACTGCACCCTATTGGATATGGTGCATACCATGATGTCTCTTTACCACTATCGTTTATGGTTTAGGCATTAGAGACAACCGCATTCACTTTAAATAGGGCACCACGCAATTCCGTTAAGACGATACCGTTTAGAGAAACCTAAGTTGTCGTTTCTTAAAAGTTTGGGGCTGCGACGCTTATGTGAAAAAGTTTCAGGCTGATAAGCTCGAACCCAAAGCGGATAAATGCATCTTCATAGAATACCCAAAACAGTTGGGTATACCTCCTATTTCAGATCTGGAAGCAAAAGTAATTGCTTCTAGAAACGAGTCCTTTCTCGAGGAAAAGTTTCTCTCGAAAGAATTGAGTGGGAGGATGGTGGAGACTTGATAAGGTTATTGAATCGTCACTTCAACTAGTGTGTAGCAGGGCACAGGAAGTTGTTCCTGTGGCACCTACACCAATTGAAGTGGAAGCTTATGATAGTGATCATGAAACTTCGGATCAAGTCACTACCAAACCTCGTAGGTCGACAAGGATATGTACTACTCCTGAGTGGTACGGTAATCCTGTCTTAGATATCATGTTGTTAGACAATACTGAACCTACGAGCTATGGAGAAGCGATGGTGGGCCCATATTCCGACAAATGGTTAGAAGCCATGAAATCCGAGATAGGGTCCATGTATCAGAACAAAGCATGGACTTTGGTGAACTTGCCCGATGATCGGCAAGCCATTGAGATAAATGGATCTTTAAGAAGAAGACGGACATGGACGGTAATGTTACCATCTATGAAGCTCGACTTGTAGCAAAGAGTATTTTCACAAGTTCAAGGAGTTGACTACGACGAGATTTTCTCATCCGTAGCGATGCTTAAGTCTGTCAGATTCATGTTAGCATTAGCTGCATTTATGAAATCTGGCAGATGGATGTCAAAACAAGTTTCCTTACCAGTTTTCGTAAGGAAAGGTTGTATGTGATACAATCAGAAAGGTTTTGTCGATCCTAAGGATGCTAAAAGGTATGCTAGCTCCAGCGATCCTTCCATGGGCTAGAGCAAGCATCTCGGAGTCAGAATATATGCTTTGACGGAGTGATCAAAGTTTTTGGGTTTATACAAAGTTTGTTTGAAACTTGTATTTACAATAAAGTGAGTGGGAGCGCTACAACATTTCTGATAAGTATATGTGAATGACATATTGTTGATCCGAAATGATGTAAAATTTCTGGAAAGCATAAAGGGTTGTTTGAAAGGAGTTTTTCAAAGGAAGACCTGGATAAAGCTGCTTACATATTGGGCATCAAGATCTATAGAGATAGATCAAGACGCCTGATGATACTTTCAAAGAACGAACACCTTGACATGATTTTGAAAGAGTTCAAAATAGGTCAGCAAAGAAGGAGTTCTTGGCTGTGTTACAAGGTGTGAGTATTGAGTAAGACTCAAGACCCGACCACAGCAGAAGAGAGAGAAAGGACGAAGGTCGTCCCCTATGCTTTAGACGTACGCTCTACAGTATGCTATGCTGGGTACCGCACATGAAGTGTGCCTTGCCATGAGTTGGTCAAGGGGTACAATAGTGATCCGGGAATGGATCACATGACAGCGGTCGAACTTATCCTGAGTATCTAGTGGACTAAGGAATTTTCTCGATTATCGAGGTGAAAAGGAGTTCGTCATAAAGGGTTACGTCGATGCGAACTTTGACACTAATCCGGATGACTCTGAGTAGTGAACCGGATTCGTATAGTAGAGCAGTTATTTGAAATGGCTCCAAGTAGCGTGTGGTAGCATCCACAAGATGACATAGATATTCATAAAGCACACACGGATCTGAAAGGTTCAGACCCGTTGACTAATAACCTCTCTCACAAGCATAACATGATCAAACCGGAACTCATTGAGTGTTAATCACATAGTGATGTGAACTAGATTGTTGACTCTAGTAAACTCTTTGGATGTTTGTCACATGGTGATGTGACCTAGATTATTGACTCTAGTGCAAGTGGGAGACTGTTGGAAATATGCCCTAGAGGCAATAATAAATTGGTTATTATTATATTTCCTTGTTCATGATAATCATTTATTATCGATGCTAAAATTGTATTGATAGGAAACTCAGATACATGTGTGGATACATAGCCAACACCATGTCCCTTGTAAGCCTCTAGTTGACTAGCTCGTTGATCAATAGATGGTTACGGTTTCCTGACCATGGACATTGGATGTCGTTGATAACAGGATCACATCATTAGGAGAATGATGTGATGGACAAGACCCAATCCTAAGCCTAGCACAAGATCGTGTAGTTCGTTTGCTAAGAGCTTTTCTAATGTCAAGTATCATTTCCTTAGACCATGAGATTGTGCAACTCCCGGATACCGTAGGAATGCTTTGGGTGTACCAAACGTCACAACGTAACTGGGTGGCTATAAAGGTGCACTACAGGTATCTCCGAAAGTGTCTGTTGGGTTGGCACGAATCGAGACTGGGATTTGTCACTCCGTGTAAACGGAGAGGTATCTCTGGGCCCACTCGGTAGGACATCATCATAATGTGCACAATGTGACCAAGGAGTTGATCATGGGATGATGTGTTACAGAACGAGTAAAGAGACTTGCCGGTAACGAGATTGAACAAGGTATCGGGATACCGACGATCGAATCTCGGGCAAGTACTATACCGGTAGACAAAGGGAATTGTATACGGGATTGATTGAATCCTCGACATCGTGGTTCATCCGATGAGATCATTGTGGAACATGTGGGAGCCAACATGGGTATCCATATCCCGCTATGGGTTATTGACCGGAGAGTCGTCTCGGTCATGTCTACATGTCTCCCGAACCCGTAGGGTCTACACACTTAATGTTCGGTGACGCTAGGGTTATAGAGATATTAGTATGTGGTAACCCGAAAGTTGTTCGGAGTCCCGGATGAGATCCCGGACATCACGAGGAGTTCCGGAATGGTCCGGAGGTAAAGATTTATATATGGGAAGTCTTGTTTTGGTCACCGGAAAAGTTTCGCGCATTATCGGTATTGTACCGGGAGTGCCGAAAGGGGTCCGGGGGTCCACCAAGGGTGTCCACCAGCCCCGGGGGGGGGGCACATGGGCTGTAGGGGTGTGCGCCTTGGCCTATATGGGCCAAGGGCACCAGCCCCAAGAGGCCCATGCGCCAAGAGATAAGGGAAAGGGAGAGTCCTAAAGGGGGAAGGCACCTCCGAGGTGCCTTGGGGAGGATGGACTCCTCCCTGGCCGCACCCTTCCTTGGAGGAAGGGCCAAGGCTGCGCCCCCCTTCTCCCTTGGCCCTATATATAGTGGGGGGAGGGAGGGCAGCAACATCTTTTCCCATTTGTGGTAGTTTACTACCTCAAAATTTTTGAGATGTTAAACATAAGTCCACAACAAGCTTATTCTTTTCATTGTTGATTTTTTCTCAACAATCCTGATCAATCCTTTCTTCTAAGGTTGCTTTCGATTTCATTCATGGCACAAGTGTCATTTCCTTCTCCGTTCTTTTCATTCAACTCTTTCAATCCTTTCCGGAGGTCCGTATCGTGTCTTCATCAAGTATCATTTCATCTTCTCTAGTTCATGTTCGATCCTCTCCTTGTTCAGCCGGAGTGCTGCCTAAATCCTTCAGTCTTATTGGGTTCTTATCTCATTCTAATCGGAGTGGTTTCAGAGTCTATCTGATTCCGTGAGAATTCGATTCTCGTCATTCTCGTCGTTCTTTTCTTCTCGAGTGCTCTCGATTCTTTGATTTCCTCCTGCGTTCTTATTCCTTTTCCGATCTTAGCCCAACCGGAGTGGTTTCGAATTCAGTCTTATTCCTTGAGCTTTTGCCTCTTGTCTCACTTAACATTCCTTTTTCCTACTCGAGTGTTCTTGGCTTTTTCCTTTCACCTCATCCCCTTATTCCATTCCGTCTCGGTCCTAAGATCTCGGGACGAGATCTCTTCTTAGTGGAGGAGTGTTGTAACGCCCCGGATCCGATGCGCCAGGTGTCTGCCAGTTGTTCGCTGTCGTTGCCATGTCATTTGTTTGCGTTTTGCTTTTTGCCATGTCATCATCTGCTTTTCATATCATGTTATCATGTGCATTGCATTCGCATACGTGTTCGTCTCGAGCATCCGAGCATTTTCCCCGTTGTCCGTTTTGCAATCCGGCGCTCCTATCTCCCCCGGTGCACCCCTCTTGTTTTCTCTCGTGTGCGGGTGTCAAACTTTCTCGGAATGGACCGAGTCTTGTCAAGTGGCCTTGTATACCACCGGTAGACCACCGGTCAAGTTTCGTTCCATTTGGAGGTCGTTTGGTACTCCAACGGTTAACCGGGCATCCGCGAAGTCCGTTTTGGTCTTGCAGCAAAACCCCCTTCTAACAGCCCCAAAACCCCCCTAAGTCCCTGCCATGCTCTCGGTCGTTCGATCACGATCGCGTGGGCGAAAACCGCTCCTCATTTGGACTCTCCTAGCTCCCTCTACCTATAAATATGCCTCTTCCCCGAAATCCCGCAGTCCAAACCCTAAAAATCCCCTCCTCGCACCGCCGGACATGTCCGTCCCGGACCGGACGCAGTCGCGCCGCCGCCCCGGCCAATGGCGTCGCGCCACGTCAGCCCCGCCGGGTCTCTCTCTCCTCCGCCGCCGCGGCCCGCGGAGCCCATCCGGGGCCCGCGCGGGCCCGAGTCGCCGCC
>NC_057805.1:436343992-436353786 GCF_018294505.1 Triticum aestivum
ACTGGCGCCGCCGCCCTCCGCCGTTAGCGCGCCGCCCCCGCGCCGTCCGGCGAGCTCCCCGCCGGAGCATCGCCGCCTCTGCCCTCGAGCCGGCGCCCGATCCAGATCGATGAGGCGTTGACTTCGTCCCCCCCCCTCGAGGTCGAAATATTTCCAAGTCCCCAGTTCTTATCATTATGTGTGCATGTTCAACTGTATGTAACTTCGTGCATGTAGCTCCGATTCACGTGTGTAATATGTAAAATTGTTCATCTCGTGATGCTCTTCATTTTGTTCAATTGCACTATGTTCATTAGAGGTCATCTTGATGCCCAAATCTCTGTTGGAAGAGGGCTAGTTGCTGTTATTCTCTGGTTCTTAACAGAACTTGGAGATTTGTCATTTTTGTATTATTTATTTCGTGCATCTTTTGAGCATGAGCTCTACATGTGTTTTGAAGTATGCCATGCCGTCTTTCCAGTGGTGTACTCCATGTATTTTTGTGATCTCTGTGATGACTAGCACAAGCATGCAAAGTAGGCCCCGTAATGTTTCTGATTTCAGGGACAGTGATTTCTCCAAGTCCTTGTCTGCTGTAATTTTGTTGCTATATAAACTTGATGCTACAGAGAGATCCATGCATATTTTGGAGATGTTCAGTAAGGATGTTTTGTAGCTATTGTTGTAATTGATCCATTCCTGCAATTGTTTGCATTTATGGAGTGCCGTAGCATAACTCAATCTTGCTCTACTTTTGCTATAATATATTTCTGGCAGATTCTTAACATGATATGCATTTTTGCCAAGCTTATCGTAGTTGATCCATACATGCTATGCTATTGTTCTTGCCATGGTTAGCTTCATCAACATGCCATCTTGCTGTAGGAATGCTTGATTTGTCATGAATTGCTCTGTAGTGAGTGTATCGAGCTCAGAAAGAGGCCTACATATTAATATTTCTGCCATGCTCTGTTTGCTGCTAAGTCTGAAACCTGATAACGAAACTTGCTATGTTTACATGCTTGCCATCATATCTTCTGGTCCTTTTTGACTTATGGTCAGTAAGGGACGTTTGTTATATGCTTTGAGTAGATTCATTCCATGCCTTGTTTGGCCATGTTAAGTTCCTGTAGCATGTTGGTTTCACGCTCTAAACATTGCAACCTGATGTTATTTCTGCCATCTCCAGTAATTTCACCAAGTCTGTGAACCTGTTATTATTTGCAATCTTTCCATGCCCTTTTGAGCATGTTCTAGTGATTTCTGGAGATAGCTCAATGTTCATGTTTTGTTGTGCTTTACCTGTACATCATGTCCATGCCTTTTGTTTTCATGTTGAGTTGCTGTAGCATATTGTTTTGGTGATTGCTTTATGCCTAGTTGCTGTTTTAGACAGATTGTTGCCATCTATTGTTTGGAGTGTTTGTGTTGCACCGTCGCTCCGTTTTGAGCATGCTCTATATGGAACTTGCTTAGTTTTTCATGTAGTATCATATTACCATGATGCATCCTTGTTTTGAGGTGTTTGCTTGATGTTTGTATGCATTTTGCGTCAATGCCATGTTTAACTCGTCTTGCTCTTATCTTCTAGGCCGTAGCTCCGAATCTAATGAACTTTATATGTAACTTGACTAGAATTTCGTGTAGATCATCATGGTGCTCTTTAACTTGCTGTTTAACAACTTCAACTTAATGCTTATTCAGTTCTGGACCAATTTCGAAATATGCATATGAGGACTTACCGGAATTGGTATATGTTGATCCCAGCCTCATTTAAACTTGCCTTGATGTGTTGTTCTCGTATGCATCATCTCTTGTCATGAGTAGCTTCGTTTAGCCTTGTCATGCATCATTCTTGGTTGAGCCTCGTGTCTTGTTCATGTGTGGTGTGTTTACCTTGTTGTGTGTTTCTTCTCGATAGTTTCCATGTCGTTGCGATCGTGAGGATTCGTTCGTCTTCGTGGCTTCATCTTCTTCATGGATTCGTTCTTCTTCCTAGCGGGATTTCAGGCAAGATGACCGTCACCTTGGATCTCATTACTATCATTGCTATGCTAGTTGCTTCGTTCTATCGCTTTGCTGCGCTACCTATCCACTTGCTCTTCAAGCCTCCCAAATTGCCATGAACCTCTAACCTTGTCACCCTTCCTAGCAAACCATTGTTTGGCTATGTTACCGCTTTGCTCAGCCCCTCTTATAGCGTTGCTAGCTGCAGGTGAAGATGAAGATTGCTCCATGTTGGATTATGTTTATGTTGGGATATCACAATATCTCTTATTTTATTAATGCATCTATATACTTGGTAAAGGGTGGAAGGCTCGGCCTTATGCCTGGTGTTTTGTTCCACTCTTGCCGCCCTAGTTTCCGTCATACCGGTGTTATGTTCCCGGATTTTGCGTTCCTTACACGGTCGGGTGATTTATGGGACCCCCTTGACAGTTCGCTTTGAATAAAACTCTTCCAGCAAGGCGAAACCTTGGTTTTACCATTTGTTCAGCCTATTTCTTTTCCCTAGGGAGTCGCTCTCTCGAGGGTCATCTTTATTTACCCCCCCGGGCCAGTGCTCCTCCGAGTGTTGGTCCAACCTGTCAGTCGCCGGTGGCCACCAGGGGCAACTCTGGGCTGGCCTATCGGAAGCTTGGACAATCCGGTGTGCCCTGAGAACGAGATATGTGCAGCTCCTATCAGGATTTGTCGGCACATTCGGGCGGCTTTGCTGGTTTTGTTTTACCATTGTCGAAATGTCTTGTAACCGGGATTCCGAGACTGATCGGGTCTTCCCGGGAGAAGGAATATCCTTCGTTGACCGTGAGAGCTTATCATGGGCTAAGTTGGGACACCCTTGCAGGGTATTATCTTTCGGAAGCCGTGCCCGCGGTTATGTGGCAGATGGGAATTTGTTAATATCCGGTTGTAGATAACTTGACACTTGACCTTAATTAAAATGCATCAACCGTGTGTGTAGCCGTGATGGTCTCTTCTCGGTGGAGTCCGGGAAGTGAACACGGTTTCTGGGTTATGTTTGACGTAAGTAGGAGTTCAGGATCACTTCTTGATCATTACTAGTTGACGACCGTTCCTTTGCTTCTCTTCTCGCTCTCATCTGCGTAAGTTAGCCACCATATCATGCTTAGTCGCTGCTGCAACCTCACCACCTTATCCATTCCTTTCCCTTTGAGCTTTGTTAGTCTTGATACCCATGGTAATGGGATTGCTGAGTCCTCGTGGCTCACAGATTACTACACCACCAGTTGCAGGTACAGGTTTTGCGATGATCATGACGCAAGAGCGATGTTTACTTGTTTTGGAGTTCTTCTTCTGCTTCTTCTTCGATCAGGGGATAGGTTCCAGGTCGGCAGCCTGGGCTAGCAGGGTGGATGTCGTTTGAGTTTCTGTTTATGTTTCATCCGTAGTCGGATGTTGATCTTATGTTTGATGTATTGATGTATTCTTGCAGCATTGGTATGCCTTGTATGTATCCCCAAATATTATGTAATGTTGATGTTATGATATCCACCTTGCAAAAGTGTTTCAATATGCGGTTCTATCCTTGGTGGGGCCTTCGAGTCTCTTTAGGATAGTATCGCATATTGGGCGTGACATTCATCCTCAGGGCGGGTATCACCTCTGGGCTCCCTGCTCTCGCCCCCCTCTGCGGACACCTGGTACGGTGTCGGAATCAGCATTCTCGTCAGCAGGGCGGTCGCAGAGTCTTCGGGAAGGGGCGCCGGACACCAGATTAACACCGCTTTCTTTATCCAGTCCTGCATAGGGACGGATTGTTCAGTATCTTGTCAAGAGATGCTTGAATGGAAGGTGTTCGGATATTGAATAATTCTCGCAGTGTCCGGATGATTGCAGTCAAGGCCAACGTCTTCGGTGGTGTCCGACCATTGCTCTCTTTCCCCAAAATACAATTTCCACATTCCTTCGTGTGTGGTGCCGAAGAAGTGCTGAAGAGTCCGCCGCCCTTCTGGATTAAACTCCCACATACGGAGAGGCCGCCGCTGACATGGCAGGGTCCCGCGGACTAGCATTACTTGAACGACGTTGAGAAGATCGATGCCCTTCTCGGTAAGTCTTCGGATGTGACTATGCAGAGTCTGCACTTCATTCATGGATCCCCAGTCCAATCCCTTATTGATCCTTGAAGCAAGCTGAATTGGAGGGCCGGGTCGGAACGCCGGCGTAGCCGCCCACTTGGAGCCTCACGGCTCGTTGATGTAAAACTACCCCTGCTGCCATAGGTCGGAAGACTTGGCGAAAGATCCTTCAAACCAAACCGTGCTGGCAAGCCTGCCTATTATGACGCTGCCGCACTCTGCCTGCTCCCCCTCTGTCACCTACGGCCTCACATCAAAGGTCTTGAGCCACAAACCAAACTGAGGAGGAGTCCGGAGGAAGGCCTCACACGTGACGATAAATGTCGAGATGAGGAGAATAGAGTCCGGGGCCAGATCGTGAAAATCTAGCCCATAGTAGAACACGAGCCCCCGGACGAAGGGGTTAAGCGCGAACCCTAACCCGTGGAGGAAGTGGGACGCAAATATTACCCTCTCGCTGGATTTGGGGGTAGGAATAACCTGCCCCTTTGCAGGAAGCCGATGAAGGATTTCTGGGGTCAGATACGTCACCGCGCGGACCTTTGCGATATCCTCCTCCGTGACAGAAGAAGCCACCCACCGGCCTGGATGGTTGGATCCGAACATGATTGGGGCTGGTGGAGATTGGAACCCGAGGGTTAGAACTCGAGGTGGCAGGGCTTGAGGAAGAAACAAGCGCAAAAGAAAAAGACAAGACTGGGTCCCTATATAAAGACCCCAAATACTGAGCGTCTCCACCTGGGTCTCGAAACTTACCTATCCCCAAAGAGTTGTGCCCAGGGGCGGTTGGGCTACCCACACCTGCATTAATGAAAATCCCGTGAATAAAGGGGACACGATCTCTGCCTTGACAAGACGTGCCAGTAAAACCGTGCCCCGAGATGTGGGGCGACGTGCTAGCCAACGGTTGGAGATAGGTACCGGGCAGGCGTGATATGATGTCATAAAGAGTTATCAGCAAATTGGACTCGTGGAATATTCTATTCTTTGCAATTATATGCATGGGTCCGGATATACTTACTACGTCCGAAGACTATAATGGAGTTCGGAAGGAGGGAACCCGCCTTGCAATGCCGAAGATAAATCTGCGCGCCGGACTCCTCGTCATTGAAGCCAGGTTCAGGGGCTACTGAGGGAGTCCTGGACTAAGGGGTCCTCGGGCGTCCGGCCTGTTATCCTTTGGGCCGGACTGATGGGCTGTGAAGACATGAAGACCGAAGACTGTACCTGTGTCCGGATTGGACTCTACTTGGCGTGGAGGTAAGCTTGGTAACCGACTATGCAGATTCCCTCTAATGTAACCGACTCCATGTAAACCTAGATCGCTCTGGTGTCTATATAAACCGGAGAGCGTAGTCCGATAGACAGATGCACATTACCATAGTCATACAGGCTAGACTTCTAGGGTTTAGCCATTACGATCTCGTGGTAGATCAACTCTTTTAACACTCATATTCATCAAGATCAATCAAGCAGGAAGTAGGGTATTACCTCCATAGAGAGGGCCCGAACTTGGGTAAACATCTGTGTCCCCCGTCTCCTGTTACCATTGACCCTAGACGCATAGTTCGGGACCCCCTACCCGAGATCCGCCGGTTTTGACACCGACATTGGTGCTTTCATTGAGAGTTCCACTGTGCCGTCGATGAAAGGTTCGATGGCCCCTTCAATCATTGGCAATGACACTGTCCAAGGAGGAACCTTCCTCCCGGGACAGATCTTCGTATTTGGTCGCTTCGTACTGAGGGCCAACTCCCTTGGCCATCTGGAGTAGATCGACAGCTACGCCCCTGGCCGTCAGGTCAGATTTGGGAGCTTGAACTACGTCGCGGACATCCGTGAAGACTTGATCTTCAACGGATTCGAAACCGCGGCCACCGCGCCCCTTCGCCCCGATGAGCATGGCCTAAACCTATCATCGGGCCCCATCCAGGAGATAGCTCCTGCAACAACTCCAGCCTTAGATATGAATCAGATCGGGCCATCCGAAGATGGGAAGCTCAACCCCGTCACAGAGGCTGCTGATCCAGCGGCGTTGGAGCCGCACACAGATTCTACTTCATATGATATCTGCATCAACTGAACCCCGGACTCGTCTCCGTCGACAAGTTCCTGTCACGCCCAATATGTGATACTATCCTAAAGAGACTCGAAAGTCCCACCAAGGATAGAACCGCATATTAACACGCTTTTGCAAGGTGGATATCATTACATCAACATTACATAATATATGGGGATACATACAAGGTACAAATGCCGCAAGAATACATCAATAGATCATACAAGAGATCAACATCCGACTACGGATGGAACACACACAGAAACTCAGACAATATCCACCCTGCTAGCCCAGGCTGCCGACCTGGAACCTATCCCCTGATCGAAGAAGAAGAACTCCAAAACAAGTAACATCGCTCTCGCGTCATGATCATCGCAATACCTGTACCTGCAACTATTGTTGTAGTAATCTGTGAGCCACGAGGACTCAACAATCCCATTACCATGGGTATCAAGACTAGCAAAGCTTAATGGGTAAGGAAGGGGTAAAGTGGTGAGGTTGCAGCAGCGACTAAGCACACTATGGTGGCTAACTTACGAAACAAGAGCGAGAAGAGGAGCTAAGCAAACGGTCGCCAACTAGTAATGATCAAGAAGTGATCCTGAACTCCTACTTACGTCAAACATAACCCAAAACCGTGTCCTCCTCTCGAACAACCCAGAAAAGAGACAATCACGGTAACGCACGCGGTTGGTGTATTTTAGAAGAGTTTACTTCAAGTTTACTACAACCGGATATTAACAAATTCCTATTTGCCACATAACCGCGGGCACGGCTTTCGAAAGTTGAAACCCTGCAGGGGTGTCCCAACTTAGCCCATCACAAGCTCTCACGATCAACGAAGTATATTCCTTCTCCCGGGAAGACCCGATCAGACTCGGAATCCCTGTTACAAGACATTTCGACAATGGTAAAACGAGACCAGCAAGACCGCCCGAATGTGCCGACAAATCCCGATAGGAGCTGCACATATCTCGTTCTCAGGGCACACCGGATGAACCAGACGTCGGGTTGGCATAGACCCTGGTTGCCCAGGGGGCGCCGGACATCGCTCGGTTTCGACCAACACTCAGAGGAGCACTGGCCCGGGGGGGCTAAAATAAAGATGACCCTCGGGCTCCGAAAACCCAAGGGAAAAAGGCTTAGGTTGTTAGGCAAATGTAAAACCAATGTTGGGCCTTGCTGGAAGAGTTTTATCCAAGGCGAACCTGTCAAGGGTTTCCCATAACATCCAACCGCATTAGGGACTCAAAATCTGGGAACATAATACCGATATGACGGAAACTAGGGCGGCAAGAGTGGAACAAAACACTAGGCATAAGGCCAAGCCTTCCACCCTTTACCAAGTATATAGATGCATTAATAATATAAGAGATATTGTGATATCCCAACATAAACATAATCCAACATGGAGCAAACTTCATCTTCACCTGCAACTAGCAATGCCATAAGAGGGGCTGAGCAAAAGCAGTAACATAGCCAAACAACGGTTTGCTAGGAAGGGTGACAAAGGTTAGAGGTTCATGGCATTTTGGGAGGCTTGAAAAGCAAGTGGTAGGTAACGCGGCATAGCGATAGAACGAAGCAACTAGCATAGCAATGATAGTAGTGAGATCCAAGGTGACGGTCATCTTGCCTGAAATCCCGCTAGGAAGAAGAATGAGTTCCATGAAGAAGATGAAGCCATGAAGACGAACCAAGTGTAGTGAATCCTCACGACCGCAACGAAACAAGAACTATCGAGAAGAAGCACAACCGGAAAGAAGCAAACAACATGGTAAACACGCAACACATAAACGAGACATGATGCTCAACCAAGTATGATGCATGACAAGGCTACATGAAGCTACTCATGGTAAGAGATGATGCATACAAGAACAACACATCAAAGAAAGTTTAAATGAGGCCGGAAACAACATATAACAATTCCGGTAAGTCCTCATATGCAAATTTCGAAATGGGCCCATATCTGAATAAACTTTATGTTTAAGCTGTTAAACAGCAAGTTAAGATGCACCAAAATGATCTACACGAAATTCTAGTCAAGTTACATATAAAGTTCATTTAATTTGGAGCTACAGCTTAGAAGATATGAGCAAAACAAGTTAAACATGACATTGATGCAAAATGCATTCAAACATCAAGCAAACACACTCAAAACATGTATCCAACAAGGTAACATGAAACTATATGCAAAACTAAGCAAGTTTCATATAGATCACACTCAAAACGGAGCAACGGATCAACACATACACATGAAACAAGTCTAAAGGACAAGCTGTCCAAAACAGCAACTAGGCAACTTGCAAGCACCAAACAACATGCTACAGCACCTCAATATGAAAACAAAAGGCATGGACGTGATGTACAGGTAAAGCGTTAAAAAATATGAACACTGAGCTATTCTCATAAATCACTAGAACATCCTCAAAAGGACATGGCAAGATTGCAAATAATAACAGTTCACAGACTGCAGAAAATCACTAGACATGGCAGAAATAACATCAGGTTACAAAGTTTAGAGCTATCATACAACATGTTAAAAGAACGGATTTTAGCAAACATAGGCATGGAATGAATCTACTAATTGCATAGAACAAAAGTCCCTTACTGATCACGAGCCAAAAAGGCACAGAAGATATGATGGCACCCATGTAAACATAGCAAATTTTATAAACAGATTCAGACTTGGCAGAAAAACTGAGCATGGCATAAACAGAATTATGAAGGCATCTTTGCGAGCTCAAATACCTCATTAGAAAGCATTTCATGGCATGTGAAGGTAACTCACAGTAAGAAGACATGTTCATGAAGGTAAGAATGGCAATAGAATAATCATAGGGTGCATGGATCACTAGCAAAACACCTGGCAAAACTGAACTTAATGTTAGCAGGCTGACAGCAACATTATTTAGCAATTTGAGAGCAAGATTACAACAAGCTACAGCTAGCTATAAATGCAAAAAAAGACATGTATTGATAGAGCATCACATGTATAAGAAAACATCCTTAGTGAACATCTATATAATGTGCACGGATTAATTGATAGCATCAAGCAAAGATAGCAACATGATATAACAGTTCCAACATTGACAGAACATTAACAGTAAGGAGCCCACTTCACGAGCTTGATGCACTCACTACAGGGCACAAAAAAATACATCAATTGCACCACTGTAAAGATGGAATGGAGATGCTTCACAAACATGTAGACATCATGCTCATAGGATGCACACACTAAATACAACAAAACTGACAAATCATCAAGTTATAACAGTTCCAGCAGACAACATCATATAGCACTCTTGCAACAATGATTAGGGCATCAAGATGAACCCAAATAAGCATGCCACAGTGTACTGAAACGAAGAGCATCTCACAATGAACATTTTGATATATCATATGCGCAAAACGGAGTAGTATGCAACAAGTTATGGCATGTCAAAGTGGGCACCAGAATGTAAAATCACCTCGCGGAAAAAGTCAACGGGACGACGGGATCCGGGACGGGGGCGCGTTTGTATAGATGGGTGGATCTGGTCCACCCAGCGGTGGATCCGTACGGGGCGGACGGCGACAGGCTTCCGGACGGCGGAGCTCGCCGGCAATGTGCGAGGTCGCCGCGGGGCGCGGCGCACGCGACGGAGGCGACG